>NC_083323.1:94186031-94486031 GCF_963455315.2 Globicephala melas | reverse complement strand
TGCACAGCAAGGAAACCATAAACAAGACCAAAAGACAACCCTCAGAATGGGAGAAAATATTTGCAAATGAAGCAACTGACAAAGGATTAATCTCCAAAATTTACAAGCAGCTCATGCAGCTCAATAACAAAAAAACAAACAATCCAATCCAAAAATGGGCACAAGACCTAAATAGACATTTCTCCAAAGAAGATATACAGACTGCCAACAAACACATGAAAGAATGCTCAACATCATTAATCAGTAGAGAAATGCAAATCAAAACTACAATGAGATATCATCTCACACCAGTCAGAATGGCCATCATCAAAAAATCTAGAAACAATAAATGCTGGAGAGGGTGTGGAGAAAAGGGAACCCTCTTGCACTGTTGGTGGGAATGTAAATTGATACAGCTACTGTGGAGAACAGTATGGAGGTTCCTTAAAGAACTACAAATAGAACTACCATATGACCCAGCAATCCCACTACTGGGCATATACCCTGAGAAAACCATAATTCAAAAAGAGTCATGTACCAAAATGTTCATTGCAGCTCTATTTACAATAGCCCAGAGATGGAAACAACCTAAGTGTCCGTCATCGGATGAATGGATAAAGAAGATGTGGCACATATATACAATGGAATATTACTCAGCTATAAAAAGATATGAAACTGAGCTATTTGTAATGAGGTGGATAGACCTAGAGTCTGTCATACAGAGTGAAGTAAGTCAGAAAGAGAAAGACAAATACCGTATGCTAACACATATATATGGAATTTAGGAAAAAAAAATGTCATGAAGAACCTAGGGATAAGACAGGAATAAAGACACAGACCTACTAGAGAATGGACTTGAGGATATGGGGAGGGGGAAGGGTAAGCTGTGACAAAGCGAGAGAGAGGCATGGACATATATACACTAACAAACGTAAGGTAGATAGCTAGTGGGAAGCAGCCGCATAGCACAAGGATATCAGGTCAGTGCTTTGTGACCGCCTGGAGGGGTGGGATATGGAGGGTGGGAGGGAGGGAGACGCAAGAGGGAAGAGATATGGGAACATATGTATATGTATAACTGATTCACTTTGTTATAAAGCAGAAACTAACACACCATTGTAAAGCAATTATACTCCAATAAAGATGTTAAAAAAAAAAGATGTAAAAAAATAAAAAAATAAAAAATAAAAAGTAAATAAATAAATATTTTAGAAAAAGGAAACTTATGTGTGGAATTTTATTATACCAAGTAAATTTACCATTAAACATGAAAAAAACTTCCTGTCACCTTCTTTTGTGATAGTCAAAGGGTGTGCATTGCACAAGTTCAGTGAGAATTTCCTGTATTGTGGTTCCAGAAACATTTTAGAAGATAGTGATTTTACTGCTTCTTGTTCATACTACACATCTGTGTCTCATCAGCAGATGATGCACGCACACTTGAATACACAAGTTTTCTTTTTGAAAAAATTTCTTCATACACAACTTTCAGGTTCCTTAGCCTACAGCTCAGCTCCGTGATCTAACCCAGTTCTTGAACAAGCAGCCATCGTGCCTTTCCTGCATGAACACTGGAACAACATTTCATATGGCAGGTATGTGCAGCCCAAGTCATAAAATGAAAAAATTAAAATAACCAGGAAAAATATCTTGTGGGTATGGCTAATTTGAGGCAACGCTGTAGGACAAAAGTATACATTTTTAGGCTCCCCATGTATCTGTACTTTCTACTTTAATTTCATTTTTCTGATTCTTCATTCTGTCACTTAGAAATGATTTTGTGAAGATTTTTCCAACAGGTTTAAAGAGTGGATTCTGACAGGGATAGCTCTAAATTCTGATTGGCATCTGAATTTACCAGGAAAAATATAAACAACATAATTCTAGCATGAAAATATATAGAGAATGTTAAACATTATCAACAAAATGTTTAAAAGTGTTTTTTTTTTAATTTACCATTTGTGTTGTGACATCCCCCAAACCACCCAGATTAATAGTTTGACACATTGAACTGTTGTGAATGACGACACCCTTTGGGAGTACTCTAATGTTAATGCAGAATCTCCTGATGCTAAATTATTTTAGGGGAAATGCCTGTGAGCAAGTAATTTTTGGTATGAGAAGACGTAATACATGTAAAAAATGGTTCCTGTAAAAAAGTGGTTTTTTACGTATCATAATTCAATGTACTGTGAAATGAACTCAGGTTCCCAAGTTATTAGCGCTACATTGGTTGGGGAACCTCTCATCACACCATGTCTTCTCTTCACAGTACAGCCTCTACAAAGCTATGAGCAGCCTGACATTTCTCAGAGTAGTGAATACACTGAGATTAGCAGAAGGACACACTCCCAAGTAGTATTAATATTATTGTAACAATGATGGAATACATGTCATTTAAATGAAAGACTCTGGGTCTAGACAAACTTTCATTTGATTTCTGACTTGGGTACTTAATAGCTCTGATTCCTTGAGAAAATAACATTATTAATGGATCCTACATTTTCTCAGCTACCTAATGGGAATCAGATTCTCTATCTTGTGATTTTTTTGTTGCTGTTACAAAACTAAGAGTTTGTTATATCAGCCCACAAGACCGAACTTGGTGCCTGTTGATCTCTTTTTACTACAGATCTCTAAGCTTCTTTGTCAAATTTAAAAATAAGTGGTAAGTACAGTTTGATAAGATAGAGCTGATAAAGAGGAAAAGGTATGGCTAATCTCACTGAAGAATAAAGTACATCATATAAAATTTTTGGTATTGGGTGGAGTTCTAAATGGAATGTCTTCATTTTCCAACATTTCATTGACAAAATTATGGGGTTATTAAACCAAGGAACTTTTTGGATTCTCTCACTGGTTTCTGCTTTTAAGAACTTCAGCTCCTGTGTTTGTTCTTTAAATCTTTACCCTATCTCTCTTTCTTTATAGCTTTTCAGACCACTCCATGGAGGCTGATTTCTGGGGTCTTAGGAGTAATGTGCCTTTTGTTGGTGGCTGCTTTGCGAGTTTTGTTGGAAAATTGTAAGTTTTTCTAATCAAGACTATATAAAAAGATCAAAATTGTGATGAAACTGTCTTACAATAAAGGTTTCATTTTGCTAATGTGTAGTATTTTGTTATTTCATAAATCTGTGTCTGATGAAGTAAATTTCTAATTACTTCTTACAGCATTTACTAAACAAAATGTTCAGCCGACATTCTCTCCAGGACCCTCCACAGATCTCCAGGAAGGTGGGTTCCATACTTTGGAAAACTTTAGTGCTGTTAGAGAATGAAATATTCTTGTTTTTCTCACACAGAAGCATGAAGGGATATTATGCTTAGTAATAGAAATTATAGGATAGTCTCATTTTATTGCTAACTTAGTTTATTAAATTACATTGAATGTGTGTCATTTATATATTAAGTAATAAGGAAAATATTAGCCGGAAGTGACCTATTTTTCCTATGTGACTGCTCATGTTTAAGTAACAAAAGCAAATTACAGTAAATATTGTAGCTGATCCTAAGTGCCTGCTTGTGTTTCATAACACATACTTTGATACCTCTTTACCTGTACCTCCGCTTCTTCCATAACTCAGAAAGAAGCACAGAGATTTCTGCAATTCTAAACTCTACTCAACCAGTGAACGTCAGCTCAAAGATATTTTTAAACATATCTTTTCCTAAATGATGTCTCATCATCTTCTGTGTTCATATAGCACTTCATTCATATCTTTTTTCCCTCAGCGTTTTTCCAACTTTATTGAGATATAATTGACATATGACATCGTGTAAGTTTAAAGTGTACAATGATTCACTTATTACAATATTATTGCCACCATAGCATTAACTAACACCTCCATCATGTCACACAACTATCATGTCTTTTTGTGGTGAGAATGTTTAAGAAGCTCTCTTGTAGCAACTCTCCCAAGTATATAATACAGTACTGTTAACTCTAGTTATAATGATGCACAGTAGATCCCTAAAACTTAATCATCTTCTAAATGGAAGCTCGTACCTTTTGACCAACAGCTCCCCATTTCCCCCACATCCCAGCCCCTGGTAGCCACCATTCAACTCTACAATCTCAGCACCACTCATTTGACAAAGATTTGAGTGCCTACCACATAATATGACTTTTATCACTGAGGATGGTAAATGTTGAAGACACTATCACTAGTAAACTGGATGGTCAGACTTCAAGCTAAGTGCTTTATTAACTTCATTTTGAAATAAAATATCCAGAATTATTTTCTGACTCAGGAAATATGCTAAAATGCTTTCCTCCTTTAAATATCTCTTTTATCTAGTTCACTTTTAATTACACAGCAGAGATCAACTTTGGGTCACTTCCTCAAAAGAGGTTCTGCTAACCGCCCCCCATCCTATACTCTGCTACACAGTATTTTAACATACTGAATTTCTTGTGTATACTTACACAAATTATCATTAAATATAATTCATAAATGACTGAAATTTGTATAATTCTGTCTCTATCTCTAGAATATAATCTTCATGAGGAAGAAGGGTCATGTCTGAGTCATTCAGATTAATATCCCCTGAACTGTGGTGTAGGCAGTAAATTCTCAAAGAATAGTTGTAGAAAACATTAAATAACAAATGAGTAAATAGCACTGAAAACAACGGAATCGCCAATGTCATCAAGTCACGTTTTGTTTTTTCTCTTAGGATCTGGCTGCTGTTCTTGCCGAGAAAAGTGGATTGGCTACCAATGCAGCTGTTACTTCCTTTCTAGTGAATCAAAAACATGGAAAGACAGTAGAAATTTTTGTGTTTCTCAGAATTCCAGTCTACTTCAGATACAAGACAGAAATGAACTGGCATGTATTTAATTCTGATTTTTCTACAATTTTTTTGACCTAGGAAAATATTATCTAAGTAAGCTGAATACTTTGATTCAAGTCTTTAATCAGATAGTAAATAGGCAGTTATATTTGAACTAATTTCCTACACTTTGAAACAGTCAAACAATATACACAAAATTTCTCAAAGATTTACATTATAGGAATGTGACAGATAAAGTACAAGAAACTTTTTAGAGAGAATTCAAAGAATAAATAATAGATCATTATTTTTATTCAAAGGACTTTGAATTTTTAGTTCATTAATTGAATTTATAATTTGTTTTGTAATTATATAGCTTTTGTTATCACTCTTGGAATGAATATGAAGAATATTGTAAAACAATTACCCAACTCTTAAGAAAAAGTGAAAATTTTCTCTAGCTCCATGCAGAACCTGTGCTAAGATTTATCCCTCAAGATACTGTTGGTTTGGGATCAAATTTGATTGCTGATCCCCTGTGAAGGAAGTGTTCCATGAAAGCTCTAATTCCCTTTATGACGTTTTTCATTCTTTCAAGAAGTGAGATTTTGTGGTACGTTTTCCTCCATAAATGAATGGGCCTGATGAATGAGAACTATGAGGCATGTGACTTGACTATACCTCCTAAATTAAAAGTTAAAAATGATTTTAGTTTGTATAATTGAAAAACTGAATCTGAATAATAGACACTGACTTTCTTAAAAGTACCTGATCCCTAGAGTAGATTCAAAATAGATTAATATGTTGGTCTTTGTTTCCAAACAGCATTTTATGAAATTCATTTCCTATTATTACTGGATTGGACTCTCTTACAGTGAAGAACATCGTGCCTGGTTGCGGGAGGATAATTCTACTGTCTCCCAAGATCTGTAAGTTTCTGGCACTCAAAACCTTTTTCTGTTCTTTTTGAGTTTATCCTTAGATCTGATCAGAGAACGTAACATCCAGGAACACTGTAGGTAAGATATCCTGTTTAGGACGTGAGAATACAGAAAAGAGAATTGATACAACAGAATAACAATTTTAGTCCCAACCACAACACCCAAGTGTATGCTCAAGTGAGATGAAGTTAGTGTACTTGTGACTCTAAAAGAGCTTTTGATATATGCTTTTATTTCCTGCCTTGGTACAAGCACTTGGATATGTATGTACATATACAGATTCTCACATACACAAAAGCCATCCAGAGAAAAGAGTATATCCACTATTTTCCTTATTCTGGTGGAGCCCAATATTCTCAGCATCATCCCATATTTCAAACATTCTGGGCTTATTTTCTGTGTATTTGTAATCTTCAAATCTCATTTTCATTCATAAACATGGGATTTACAGTATCATACAATGACAGGTTTTATGCTCTGATTTTTTCCCTAGACTAGATTAGCAGATGCATCTTAGAAGTAAAGTATATAACATACCAAAACCATTAAAAACAACAGCAAAAACAAA
The DNA here is from genome assembly GCF_963455315.2 of Globicephala melas. Taxonomy (NCBI): domain Eukaryota; kingdom Metazoa; phylum Chordata; class Mammalia; order Artiodactyla; family Delphinidae; genus Globicephala; species Globicephala melas. The sequence goes on along the minus strand of NC_083323.1, from coordinate 94,479,770 downwards.
AAAATCCCCAACTTCATTGCGATTGATTATTGATGCAATAGCTGAGTTTTTGTAACATTGTACTCTGAAATTGTGAAAACTGACTTGAATGAAAAAAAGATAATGTCTCAATGTGGTAATATCTCATTAAAATGCTTTTAAAATGTCTGTAGTTCTATCATTTAACAAAAACATCATCCTTGAACATTCTCATTTCCTTTTCCCAATATATTAAAACATTATTCTTCATTACAGATTTCCATCCTTTCACTCTCTAAATCCAAAGAACTGCAAAATATATAACCCAAGCGGAGGAGTTTCGGATACAGACTGTGGGAGTCAACATCGTTATGTCTGTAAGCAACAGCTTATTTAGATGTCTCTTGGGGCAGAAGGGGTGTGCAATGAAGATTCAGTGTACTTAGAATGGTAACATATATTACTAACTACCTACTTCTGGGATCTGTAAAATGTTTCAAATTGTGTCTTATCAATCATAATTTTCATGTATTTGAAAATGTGTTTAAATTTTTTATCAAGATATAATTGACATATAACATTACATTAGCTTCAAGTATACAACATAACAATAACTAGACACTAGGTCTAATTAACATCCATCATCATATATAGTTATAATTTTTAAATTTTGCCGTGTGTCTTAAAATGGATGAAATGTGTGCCTACACCTAAAATTATAGTCCAGACAAGTAATTTCATGAATATTAATGTATATGGTAAAGAGTGAATTTAATAGTTTATGCATATATTCTTGGAAACTCTCTGCAGAAATTTAAATAAAACTTAATTCGTGCCAAATAATATATATCACATCGTATCAGTCCTTTGTGTGGCGTACTGAGTTGAGAAGTCCCATCCTCATCTCTCTTTTTCCGGAAGTAAAAATAATTTTAGTGTTCCTTTTCAGTTCTTTCTGCATTTCTATACATCTATATGTTCTAATTTAGAGCTGGAAGTGCCATATAATAGTTTCTTCATATGTGTCACCTGGCCTCAGAGGGGAACACATTTGTGTGTCTTCTCTTGATGCTACAGAGTTCTGCAGAACAGTTGGAAGTCTCTGGCCAAATATATGGTCTCACGTGATTGCTTTCATATTTTGCAAGAGGCAAGGGCATCTAAGCCCTGATCATATAAATTTATAATACTTATTTCTTTACTCCACCTATCTTTCTTGCCTATGCTTATCCATCAGTAAAAAAAAAGCCATTCTTACATGTACATTGAAGATTTTAATCTCTAGCCAGTCCCCAAAGCCTTTTCCTAAAAGTATGTACCAAAAACTAAATACTGTAAGATGTTACAGAAAAACCCAAATGAACTTTTGGGCCAACCCAATAATTACCCTTTTTTTTGGGGGGGGGTGGAGGAGGGGCTAGCTCATTTTATTGAAGGATTTCTAAATAGGTAAAAGAAAGGGTGGGAACACAATGAGTTCTGATGCCCGTCTGACCTGGAAGAGATTTTCCCAACCTCACAGATATCAAAAGCCAATTCCCTTTTTGTAATTGTTGCACCTACATCTTAAAAATTGTGTATTGACATCTATATTTGCTCTCTAGTTTTATATTTTAATTAAATAATAATTAAGAACCCAAAGTTGATTTTTAAAATACAAAGAGTCAGGAAGAGGAAAGAGCCTCTTATGTTTTATTTCTCAAAATATAAATATAATAGTACTACAACTTGAACTCTTCACATTCTTGTATGCAGGTTGACTTAGGAAAAATGCACTTAAGTTATACTATGCAAAATTCAGGATAGACTATAACATCTTTCAAATGTTTAACTTGGACTAAGTGAACATGCATTGCACTTTCTAGATATTTGAAATGTTTTGCCTTTGCTGTCCATGTGATTTTCATAATAATATAGTTTAATTGAATTTAAAAAGAACATTATAGGCAACCTTATAATGAAAATAAATACTTTTCTGTTCCAACTGTCCCATCAATCTGTCCTCTTCCCACAAAAATTTCCTCTGAGTTTTTTGTTTTTTCCTACCTGGAGTAGTTTTCTCTGTAATGAACCAAGGATAGTCTATTTTCATAATTTTTGTCCAGGATGAATCTCAACTGTATTTATTTAGCCACATTAAAGTATAGGTTCAAATTGTTACTTTCATATCATTACACTATGAAGTGTCCAGAGTTCAATCAGCCTTTTTTTTTTTTCCTGAGAACTCATGAACATTTATTACAATGCTGCAAGAACAATGAGGGAACGGAAGGTGTTAAATATGACAGATGATGTCTAATTTCAGAGAGTAATCTATGTCAAAATTGTCTCCATCGAGGGAAGAAAATTCCTGTTGCCACCCAATTATAGCTCAGATGTTTTTTTAAGCTCCCATATCTTTTCAGGGCATTGTGATGGAAAGTGCTGATTTGAATGAAGAGTACTGGTCACCCATGGCAGTGGCCTGCTCACATCTGGCCCCATCATACTAATCACAGTCAATCCAGGAGCATCTGACCCATTTCATTTTTATTATTTTTTCTGCCACTCTTACCTGCATTGTATTTTCCTTCATCCTGAAAATATCTTTGTAGTCCTTGGGATGGGAACAACATTTTTTTTTTTTTTTTTTTTTTTTTGCGGTACGCGGGCCTCTCACTGTTGTGGCCTCTCCCGTTGCAGAGCACAGGCTCCGGACGCGCAGGCTCAGCGGCCATGGCTCACGGGCCCAGCTGCTCCGCGGCATGTGGGATATTCCCGGAGCAGGGCACGAACCCGTGTCCCCTGCCTCGGCAGGCGGACTCTCAACCACTGTGCCACCAGGAAAGCCCTAAAATAAGTTAATTCTTAATGTGTAATGAAATATAACATAAAAATAAAGACACTATCATGAAAAAGACAGGGATCTAGGGCATTAGACATGTGTTTAATTCACAGAGCCACGTTTACTAAGTTAATAATTTCACAAATTGCAAGAAGAAGAAAAGAAACAAAGAAAGAAACGGAGAAAGACAGAAAAAAAGGGGGAGAGGGAGGGAGGGAGGAAGACAAAGAATATTAACAAAACCTGGTGTGGGTATTTTAAAAAGTAAAAGAAAATGAAATGCATCTTGTATCAATAATGTAAATCATGTAGTAAAGTTCTTTATAGTGAAGGACTTACAAAGAATAAAATAGTACGTTCTAAAATTTTAGAAAAAAGACAAGTAAAGAATCTCGCCTCTGAATAACACGAGTGAAAAATAATTTTTTTTCTTTTTGAAATAATCACTACTGAATATGTAAGAGCCTTTTATAAATGAAATGTGAATATGAATTACCTTTTGCACCTAAAATTAAAACTTTTTTTAGTTTATACATACAATATGTAATTTAATTTAAACTTCATTATTAAGTATGTGGAAAATGTGGGTATTATTTTATTTCTTATTTATGTATTATTTAGGTAAATATTTATTATTATTTTATGGGTGAAGAAATTAAATCTTAGAGGCGGCCAAAATCATACTGCTTATTCAGTATCAACCTATCAGCTATGAGTAATTTATAATATTTTTAGTTCAAAAAGCACTTTTAAATTTATGTCACTTGAGTTGAATATCATAGAAATCCACTAAGGTAAATATGGCATGTCTTATACCTCTATTTAATAGAAAAGGAAACGTAAGTCCATAGAGGCTGTTATTGTCCCAGATCTCAAAGCTAGAGACTGGTAAAATTTTGATTAAAACCCAGTTCTAACTCCAAATACTAAGGCTGTTATCTCAAATTGTGAGATACATTCCTTTAGGTAGTTATTGAAATGAAGGAGGAAAAAACCTTTCAAGTTTTTGAAGCCAGGATTTAAAATATAACATGACCATAATATAAAATGAACATAAGTGAATCATAGTAAATTACTTTTCTATGACTTATATGCTTGTATCAAATTCTGGGTATCTTAAAATTGTACAGAAAGACCAAACTACATTTATGTGGAAAGTACATACCCACGCTGTGATGGGCCCACGGATCTCGGACCAACCCCATCATAGAATTATGACTGCCCATCTATCCCACAGATGAATCCAAATGCTTCATTTTTTACAAAGGATTACTGAATAAAATAAAAATGTGAATTTTTTTCCTGTTTCCTCTCCTTGGGGTGAGTTGATATATTTAGATTAGAAAAGTGAGAATACAGAAAACTTTCACCCATGCAGACATGAAAAAGGAAAGAATGGAAATGAGAATTCATATAGAGCCAGGTAAAATTACTTTTAAATTTTCTCTTACTATAAAATAAAAAACAAAATGTTAAAAAATGTAATAGCTGTTTTTAGTTCACCTACACTAAGATACTTAAAGATGTTTTTCATCACTGATAGTGAATGATAACACACACAGTTTTGTTTTTTTTTTTTTTTTTTGCGGTACACGGGCCTCTCATTGTTGCGGCCTCTCCCCGTTGCGGAGCACAGGCTCAACGGCCATGGCTCACGGGCCCAGGCACTCCGCGGCATGTGGGATCCTCCTGGACCGGGGCACGAACCCGTGTCCTCTGCATCGGCAGGCAGACTCTCAACCACTGCGCCACCAGGGAAGCCCCACACACAGTTTTTTATTTATAGTCGTCTTATTTTATTTGGTGGTAACTTTATTGGTGGTAATTGCTTTCTTTGCAAGGTAAGTCTGGGTAGGATATATGAATTTTTGTTGAATGAGTTTTTCTAGTATACTTTAATTAAAGTTCTGTCCACATCGTTGTCATCATTTACAAGTTATCGTTGTCATCATTAACAAAACTAATCTCACATTTGTTAATATAGTAACATCTTAACATTGCCTAGCAGAGCTCTCAGGAAAAAATAAAAGGTGTTTAATAAATGCGCATAGTGCTTAGATTTTTAAAAATATAAACTGTTCTACATTTGATCATGATAGTTGGAAACAATGAAAATAATTTGTTTCATTTTGAAAGTAAGGTTGTGTGTCACATCTTATAGTAATATCATAACCTCTGGTTCTTCAATAAGTATATCCTACTTACCTATCATTAAATAAAGTGGAGCAGAATATACCTCAGAAGTAACAAGTATTCATTGCCTTCAGTAAGTCAATTCAAACACTTAAGAAACAATTAGAATTACCTTATAGCGCATATATTTTTAGAAATTTTCTTGAGGTTAAAACCTCAAGAGTTTCTTATTTATTAAACAATAGTTGTTAGAAACACACACACAAACACACACAGACACACACCTGATTAGAGAAGGAAGGTCCTGATTCTTGTGGATAAGAGCCTCCTGAAAAAATTAGACCTGTCCTGAGTTCCTGATTTAGATTTGATACTAGCAATATCCAGTCAATTCTGATCCCTGAAAAGGACATGACAAGTGTTATTCTAATCTCATCTTTCTGTTGAAAAAGCATAGCACAAACCACAGTGCTTCCACCTCTCACGACACAGAAAATTTCCCTTTTTGGTGGAATAAATGTTAGGTCCCAACATCACTTTAGGACTTAAAAATGGTGAATTCAGTGATAAGAAGTCACCAGAGTTTTAAGAAACAAATGGTGGGATCACATAATCTCTTTCTGAATTTTTTTCAAAAGTGAAAAATTTGTAATAAAATATGGTTATAAGTACTTTGTGGAAAAAATAGAGAAAAAATTAAACTTCTTAATCATTTTGTGCATAGGCTTTTATAAGTTTGAGTGGAATTAAGTATGCTGTATCATATAAGCTGAAACAACAGAGAGATAGCTTTCATATATATACTACATAGGTACATACCTACATGTATATGCATACATATGTATATATGCATATGTGTGTATTTATATGACCTTTTAATAATGAAAATATAAGTGTATACAAGATAAAAATTCCATGATGAATCATCATATGCCTAATTTAAATAATTATCAACTTGTGACCAATATTATTTCAGTTATGATGTATGTGAGTCTCTCAGATCTACCTCTGCTCCTAAATAGGGCTCTTTTCTCCTTCTTCCTTGTGTACACCACTCATTATATTACTCGCTTTTTATTGCTCAGAACAATAGCTCCAAATCCCTTACCAGAATAGTAACATAATCAACTAATGTCTTAATGCTCTCATTTTTAGCTATTTATAATTTTTCTTATATTAAGAAATGATGACAGCCAAAAGGAGTTTAAATAGACTGAATGACTAAAAGTAGCATGGTATCCTGGATGGCATAATGGAAGAGAAAATGGATATTAGGTAAAAACTAAAGAAATACAAGTAAAGTATGTTCATTAATAATAATATATCAGTTCATTCATTGTGAAAAATGCACCATGCTAATGTAAGCTGTTAATAATAAGAGAAACTGGACACTGGGTGTATGGGAACACTCTGTACTACTTTTGCACTTTTTCTGTAAATTTAAGACTATTCTAAGATAAAAAGTTTATTTAAAAATAAGTATTGGTGCTTCTTTATAATGTTATATTCTACAGAATAGTAACAATCATTATCTTTATTATTATTATAAATTAGATGGGGCAATTTGAAAAAGAAAACCAAAAAACGACTCTAAAGGGAAACAGCTTAAGAAGGAGTCATTCATATGAACTTTCACTGAACATGCGCTTCTGAAAACAGAACTTCAACCAGTAAATCCACAACCTATTCAGTCAATAAGAGAATTATCAAGCAATAATTTTTAGTCAATAGAACAATTACATAGACACTGTAACTATTTACTATGTACAATATGTGTGAGATAATTTAACATAGGTAAAAGTCAATTCTGCAAAGTTTGATAAAGCTATAATAATTTTTATGAAATCAATACATTATTTAAAATCTTCCTATAGGGATAACACAAAAGCCAATTTTTTTTTTTTTTTTTTTTTTGCGGTACGCGGGCCCCTCACTGCCGTGGCCTCACCCGTTGCGGAGCACACGGACCCAGCCGCTCCGCGGCACGTGCGATCCTCCCGGACCGGGGCACGAACCCGCGTCCCCTGCATCGGCAGGCGGACTCTCAACCACCGCGCCACCAGGGAAACCCAAGCCAAATATTTTTACAGGAGAGAAATAATAAACTTTCAAGGAAGAAATAATTAAAACATAAAAACTTTCCTAAACTATAGGGGAGAAAGGAATTGTTGCTATTTTTTTTCACTACGACTAGAGTTGTGTTGATGTCCAAATTAGATGAGAATGTGTTAACAGGAAAAGGAAAAGTCAATCTTACTGTGAAAATTGTCACAAAATCCTAAAACAGTACCAAACCAAATCAAACAGTACATAAAACTGTCTAGTCTATAGATGACCAAATTGAGTTTATTTCAGCCTTGTAATAATAATTTTATTTTGGAAGAAAAACTGTTAAATGAAATTTGCTCCAAACAGTAGATTAAAGAAATAAAAGATGAATATACCCAGATGGAATGCATATTTATTATAATTCAACAGCTTTTCATGATAAAAACAATCTTTAGCATGTATATCAGAATCTGTATAAACATCATTCTTAACCTTGAGGTATTAGTAGCTTTTTAGAAAATCATTAAGACAAAATGATAATAATACCACTTCTTTTCAATATCATTGAGGAGATTCTCCAGCACATTTAAGACCACCATAGGAAATTAAAAAGAAAAGGACTTAAAAAAATTTTTTTCTGATGATATATTTATCCACATAGAACATAAAAATATAATTTAATGACCAGTTAATAGAAATAATATTAGTATAACTGAATGTAACATTAATTTGCAAATACTATTAAAGTTCAATAATAAACAGAAATAATTAATTAACTTAACAACCACAACAGAAACACTGTAAGGTACTTATGAGTAAATCTAACAGGAATAGACAAGATCTATATTGAACTTATTGTATAATTTTATAGAAATATTTTCAAAAACAACTAAATTTTGATAGGACCACTGAATCTAATAACGATGTCAATTAATCCTAAAATATTTTAGAGATTCAATTTAATTCCAATTAATATCCCAGGTTATCCTATGTTCATTAATGCAAAATCCAAGAGTAGACGTATCACTATTGAAGAAGAAAAAATGGTGAGGGACTTGTCCTACTAATTTTTAAGACCTTTGCTAAAGCTATGTCCCTTACAACAAAGTGACATGAGAACGTAGACAAATCCGATAAATTGAAAGAGAAAAGATACAGACAATGAAAAGCCATGTGAATAGATGAAAAAACAGATGAGGTAGCATTGCAGATAAAGTAGGAAATGAGATACTATTAAATAATTACTGCTGTGAAATTTTTTATGCCAACATAAAAACACACACTTGAATCCCTACTGTATATACATCATATGCAGAACAATTAGGAACTTAAATCACAACCCTGGTGTGCATTAAAAAAATAAGTAAATATATGAGAGTTGATATCAATTTATAAGATTGATTCAGTATATATTTTATTTATTTTCATTTATTCAAAACATTGAGATAAAGTATAAAGTAAGATAACAAAACATCATAAAATTTTAAGGAAAAGTAAGATATCAAAGTCAAAATTCTTAAAAATATACTAAGGAAATAAGGAAAGCAAATTTGTTGATATGTTTCAACTTGGACAATAAACAATTTTATTCAACATAGGTTTTTTAGGGACAACTATTTGCTGGGTGCTTTTCTAAGCCTTGAAAATGTTAAACAATCTAGGCAAAATTTCTTGCCATCATGGAGTTTACATTTTAGTGTAGGTGATAGAAAAATGGACAAGAAAGTGTGAAACAAGTTCAAGAATAAACAAGATAAGTGAATATGAAACAAGTTGAAGGAAAAAAGAATAATGTTATCTTCTGACAGTCTTTGAGCAAAATTCTTTTCAGCTAATCCACATTTTCCATTGACTATTTTAGAGTAAAATTAGATCTCTATATATGAAATGTAGGCTGACATTTACAACCACATTTTAAAAAAATATTTGGTTTATAAAAGGAAATGAATGTGGGCTTTTTATGGGGAAATCTAAATCACACTTAGTTGAAGAGCTATTTTTTATGTTAGTGGGTTTTTTTGTTTTTTGTTTTTTTTTTTTTTTTTTGCGGTACGCGGGCCTCTCACTGTTGTGGCCTCTCCCGTTGCGAAGCACAGGCTCCAGACGCGCAGGCTCAGCGGCCATGGCTCACGGGCCCAGCTGCTCCGCGGCATGTGGGATCTTCCCGGACTGGGGGACGAACCCGTGTCCCCTACATCGGCAGGCGGACTCCCAACCACTGCGCCACCAGGGAAGCCCTAGTGGCTTTATATTTAACTGATATTATGTGTCTCTTAAATAAAAGACCAAGAAAAAGAGATAGCAATAGGGAAGAAACAGAACATCTGAATATTCTACTATTTCATTTAGTTCAAATAAGAACTTAGAGTCCTGTGGGAAAGTCACAAAACATACCTACAGGTACAGTTTCTGGAAATAGATACAGCTGAGCACGGAGAGCTATGGTGTCATATGTAAAGCCCTGCTACATCAATTGATGGAGTGAGGAAAGGATTCTTTTTCTTTGAAGTGGGGGGGGGGCAAAGTGTTTTTAATTAATTAATTGAGGCGTGATTGGCATATAACATTATATTAGTTTTAAATATATGACATAATGATTCGATATTTGTATATACTGAAAAATGATCACCACAACATCTAGTTAACATCCTTCTTTAAGGATTCTTAAAGAGATATATTCTGCGTTAGGATGGTGAGTTAAAAAACTTAAAAGGCAGGGGAGAGGTTACAAAAACTTACTTGTATAAAGAGACAATATAGGGCTTCCCTGGTGGCACAGTGGTTGAGAGTCCGCCTGCCGATGCAGGGGACACGGGTTCGTGCCCCGGTCCGGGAAGATCCCACATGCCGCGGAGCGGCTGGGCCCGTGAGCCATGGCTGCTGAGCCTGCGCGTCCGGAGCCTGTGCTCCACAACGGGAGAGGCCACAGCAGCGAGAGGCCCGCGTACCGCAAAAAAAAAAAAAAAAAAAAAAGAGACAATATGTACAAAGAAATTCCAAAATCTTTCTCAATGCTAAGCATATATTCACCTTGCATCTGTCATCATGGAACATTTATTGAGGATGTGCTGAAGAGTAGTGATGTTTCAGTGACATGTGAAATTGCAGAAAGACATGACATTGCCTTCAGAAAACATACCTTCTAATAAATGGAATAAAACCAACAAAATGAATTTATGCAGAAAGAGTAATTTGAGTACAAAAGTACATGTATAGGTTGCATAAGGACATATTTATCTGACCTTTTAAAACTACTGGATCTAGAAATTTACAATGCTTTGCAAACAGCCTGGGTTCAAGTCATCTAACTGCCACCACTTCCACAAACTATGCAGAAACTAAATTCGTTAAGTGAGAAAAACCACCACGGCCTAATCCACAGGCCTTCTTGGCCAGTAAATAACAGTCTGGTTAACATGACTGAGCCTGTATTAAGCTCTTCCTGTGTACCATAAGGGGAGAAGGTAGTGAGGCACAATGCAATTTTGTGGTGAGAAACAGTCCTCTGGGCAGGATACTGACTTCAAGCTGCGACTCTAAAAGTAGATGTAGTCAGGGATGTTTACTGGACAGTTGCCTAGAAACACAAGCATATGATGTATGGCCATGACCAAGGGAAACTTTTGTAGTCTTGACTTTTCTGTAAATGTGTTTGGATTAATAAGAGACATGACAAAAAGATTCTAAAATTCACATGAGCAATGAAGTGAATAAATGGGACAGGGAGAAACAGAGCTGAGTCTGGATATGCATGGGCATATTGAAGCAGAATTGAAATGCTGAGTGATAAAAAAGTGAAAAATCTGCAAACACACTTGAAAAAATATTTATTCAGAACCTAAATATTTATTCAGAACACTTAGTGGGTATTACGTACTGTGCAAGGAACGTATGCTGCCAACTAGTACATTGTAGTAGAATGAACACAAGGCAGGTAATTCATAAATCTTGAACTTCAGCAGGGAGGGAAAGAGAAGAGATCACCATCTTGGCAACTAACTGATACTGCTTGACACAGTTGCCTGAGCTTGTAATGGATAAATAATTTCTTGGCCCCATCTCGGTTGAAACCTTCTGTAATTCTAAAAATAAACAATTCTACTGAGATGTCATTTCTTTCACAAAGAAATATTTTCATTATATTCACTTAGGCCATGCTAGAAAACTTCATTGTTTGTTTAATATCCATCTATATGATATAATGAAACTGAAAACTTTTCTCCTCCTGTGGTATTAACTTAGAATTTGAGAATAAACAGCATGTAAATAGTAACTCTTTTCAAAATTGCTCTCAAGTGAATCACATGCGTGACTTACAAATTAGAGGACTTCAAATTTCTATTAGCATCCTAGTTATTTTTGTTTGATTGCTTGTTTATTTGCCATTTGACCTTACACTTCCTGCCACAGCAGTAATCTCCACATTCATGGAAAAAAAGAAAGATGCTATTTACAACTTCTGCATCTTGCATCCAAGTGGATTTTGTGTTTACTTCAGTACTTTAAATATCAAAGAATAGTAGAATTGTGTAAATATCATGAAATTTGGACAGTACTTATCCCAGGTGCCCAAGGACATAGAGTTAGGAATAAGACAGCACTTTTCCCAAAGAAAAAGGCTCATTAGTTGAAGATCTAGGTAGAACCAAGGTCTCCCAAGTCACAACTTTTTTTTTAAATGCACCTAATAGCAGTTGGTCAAATTCTAATTGATGTATTGCTTCTTCATTTGTTCCCAGTAGATTCATTTGTGTACACAAGAATAAAAATGCATTCAGTTTAAGCTCTACAGTTCTCACATTATCCTCTTGGAGAGTTTGAAAATAACTACTAAAAGCTTACAATGTTCCTTCTGTGGTGTTAGCCCATCTCCTGGAGCCTTTTTAAACTGCATTAATTTTTTTCTCCATTATTTTACACAGAATTAACAACATCAAAGCACAACAGAATATATAAATAAACATACAAATAGGAAACTGCTGTATTTTCATGAAGGCTGTTTCTTGTTTCTTGTTTGAGCTAGTATCCGTTAAGGATTTCTGTGTGTCAAGCATATTGTTTGGCAATGGATATACATAGTTTAATAAAGTATATAGCACAATCCCTATCATCGAATTGTCCACAATCTATTAAAGGCATAGACATAAGCATATGGTTTTAAATTAATATGTAATTTGCAATGGTAGACACAATTACTGGGTAGTAGAGAAGCTAGGATTATACATAACAATTTTGCAATGGATGACCAGTATCGACTATGAGGAAATGGTGTTAGGGAAGATGTCCTCGATTAGGTGATTTAGAGGGAGTGTTTTTTAAAACAATATGTTAGATATCAAGTGGAACGGGGTTAACACATACCAAGAATTGAAGATGGAAATGACAAAGACTCAGAAGAAAGAGACAGTAAAATGAATAAAGAGAGCTATACACACTCCAGTACTGTTGGTTTATTAGGTGGGGTTATGAATATCTGGAGATGGATGGAACCTGGAACAGTCTGGAAGGACAAGGAGTGGGTGTGTGTGAGTGAGAAGAAAGATTCATAATCTAAGCTTGAATAGCACCATACAGTCAGTAAAAGCCCTTTGAGGAGTTTTAAGAAAGGATTGACAAGGTCAGGTTTCCACACTGTGGGTAGACAATTTGACCTGTTCAGAGGACAATAGATTTCATACAGATGGGGATAAAGAACAAATAAGAAAAATAGTTAGGGACAGTAGAAGTAAATAGTGTTTTTATCCAAAACTGTGATGTTAGGAATTGTGAAGACGACAATAATTGGGAGGTTACTGACATAGTTGATGACATTAGATCTGACAGTAGGTGAAGACAAGGGTGGGGAGAGGGGGCTTCCCTGGTGGCACAGTGGTTGAGAGTCCGCCTGCCGATGCAGGGGACACGGGTTCGTGCCCAGGTCCGGGAAGATCCCACATGCTGCGGAGCGGCTGGGCCCGTGGGCCATGGCCGCTGAGCCTGTGCGTCCGGAGCCTGTGTGTCCGGAGCCTGTGCTCCACAACTGGAGAGGCCACGGCAGTGAGAGGCCCGTGTCCCGAAAAAAAAAAAAGAGTGGGGAGAGGGAAAGGATAAGAAAGATGCATACGTTTTTATTTTTTACTGAATGAAATAATGATGGTACCATTAATATAGAGGATACTAGAGGAAGCAGTTTAAGGAAGGGGATGATGACCTAATATATAGACATAATAAGGTGTAAAGCCAGCTGGGATTTTTAACCCATTTCTATTTTAAAATACAAATGGACCTCATGGGCCTTAGTTTTATGATTCAAAACACGAAATTTTACTTTCTAAATATCTTTAATGTTAGACAGTTTGTTTAAAAAATACTCTGTGGTTTACAGAATTTTCTCTTAATAAGAAATGTCAAGAAGACAAGTTAAAAAAGAAATTTTCAAACGTGATGTGTTCTTAAGGTTAATAGGAATAATCATTATTACACTAAAACAGGGTTTGAGTGGTGGTTCCCGATGTGATTACAAACCAGAAAGCCAAATATTTCCTTGTAATTAGATGTTGTTTTAGATTATTAAAGACATATATGCTTGTATCTTTAAGAGCAATGACTCACATTTTCAGTCTCAGCGGAGTGATGCAGTCAAAAGAATGAAAACCATCTAAAAAGTACTTGCAAAAACGTGTACCTCATTTCTGTTTTTTTAATACTCAGAAGTGGTCAAGCACTAGGTCCATATCAACTTTTCTTCTCTCTTGACCTATTCTTCATCTTCTTTCTCTCTCTTTAGACTCATTGTTCTTTTTATTGTTCCTCACCAACACCGTTTATTTCTTTGGCCTTTCTGCTCCGACAGATATGAATTTTATTTGCCCAGATAAGTTCATTATTTCGTTTAACTTCTGTCAAATGTTATCTTCTAGAGTTTCTTTTCCTGAACACACTATTAATATGTTTTATTTCTTAATGTAACTTATTTTTACTTGTATCATTTATTCTAACCTGTTTATTTTGCTTTTTATATTTCTTCCTCACCAGAATATAAAATATGAAAGGACAGGAAGTTTGTCTCCTTCACTGATGTATCTTTAGCACATAAAATAATGTATGGTACATAATAAGTGCTCATCAAACATTAGTTATGAGTTTTATATATTTTCCATTATTTATTTGACATAATTGTTATGTTACGTAGATAAATATTTCTAGTCTTTTATTTATTGATTAGGGGGTGTACTGGGTTGCCTACAAAGTCTTCTGTTGCTCTAAGTTTATATAAATATTCTGAAGCATTTCTAAATTGCCTTATTGATAATAATTTTTGCTTAAAGAATAATATGACAAACACTAATGTACCCACTATCAAGCTTAGGAAATATATTATGAATAGATGTAAAATTTTTATCTGCTCATTCATAATTTAATTCCCTCTTTTCCCTTTAGAGGATCCCTATTACCTATTTATTTATATCTAATACATACGGCTATGTCTTGCATGTATTTTTAAAAAGGACATAAACAATGTATAATGTGTATTTTTAGAATTATTTATATTGGCTCAAATTTGTATTTTTGACCTCCCTTAATATTGATATACTCAATATTGTGCTATTTTATTCACTTTCTTCATAAAATATAGTCTATTCTATGAATATAGGACAATATTTTCACCTATTTTCTCTTCTAAGGATATTCAGATTCTTCCTGTTTTTCATTTTTATTATCACTCAAAATTCTGTCTTGAATGTTCTTCAATATCTTTCCTTAACCATATTTACAGGAGTGTTTCTTCTAGACTATGTACTTACCAGTTTTGGGGTACTAGTATAAGTATATTCAAAACTTCACAAATATTGACAAATTGCTTTTCAAAACTTGTTATTACTTTCACCCCAAGCAGAAGTACATGAGAACTTCCATTTTTTTACACCATATCCATGATTTGGAATCTACAATCTTTTCATATTTCTAATATCGTGAATACAAAATTTTGTTAGGATGTCTTGGTTTGCCTTTGCATGATAATTACTTACATTTAACTTTTATAATAGTATCATTAAGGAATATTCAGGTCTAATTCTCTGTGAATTGTCTTTTCACATATTTTATGTTGAATCGGTTGCCTTTTTATGGACTTACATAAGTTCTTTGTATATTCTAGATAGAAATCTATTGTTAAGTGCACCCAGTGTAAATTAGTAAATGTTTAAAAACCCACTCTATGGTGGTGGGGAAGATCTCATTGGTAGAGTTTGCCAATTTTATTTGTGTAAGTACTCTGACCATAATCAAATTTAAAGCTACTAACCTGATACCACTGAATGCAGAATTGAGAAGGGAAGAGATTTATAGTAGTACAACATTGTACAGTATTTCAACAACCAGATATGATAGATGCAAATAACTTCATAAGTATAGTAAATTTAGCAAAATAACTAAAAATGAGTTTTGAGTATTTATTACTTTTATTGTTACTATGATTTACAATATTTATATTTATATAATTGAATTTTAGTAATGATTGTGTTTAACAGCTTGTTTTCAAAATTCCTGAAATTTTAACAATAATCTCTTTTGATTAGCTATGAGCCCGATCCAGCAAACCACTCACTGATTGTATAATCTGTGCTAGTCTGGGTGTATCTTTCCAATCTTAATAATATATTTTACTGTCCAGATAATAAATTTACTTATTTAATTATTACTTTATAGCATCGTTTGCATTTATGATTTGGATTTTTGGAAATTTGATTGAGAAGTGTATCCTTCACCAAAGGTTTTGAAGTTTGCAGCTGTATTTTCTGTTAAACTTGTGAGGACGTCTTTCATAATTAGATCTCTGATATTCAATACTTTTCCACCGGGAAATGATTTTTTCCACCATCTTTATTGAATAATCTATTCTTTTCTTAGGATCTGTAATATTACCTCTGCAACCACATATTTATTGTTCAATATATTCATAGACTTTTTTTTTTTTCCAGAATTTGGTTCGGTTCCTCGGACTCATGACAAAATATATTCTTCATGCTCTTCACCCACACTGTTTTGACTATTCTTGGTGTTTTCCACTTTATATGATTTGAAATTGAGTGATACAGAACTCAGTCCCATCTGTGGACCCTGCAGTTGCCTGTGAACCAGCTCCAGTTCCTCCCTCTTTCAGGGAACCTCTGGAAAACAATGCCTTAGACAATCACTCACAGACAAAAGAACCCTTGTGGAGGTCCAGGCTTCCAGAGAAGAAGTTCCACCACACCACTGGAGCAAAGAATATGAGATTGGATGCATTAGAGAAGATAAGAGGAGCAACCTGACTTTACCTACGTTACCCTTCCTCCATGGAAACACAGTTTTAGGGCCAAGAGAGACCTTCTTGGCCCATGTTTTTTCCACTAGGAAAAGTAAGAGAGTGTGAGTGAGCACCCGGCCTTCTCAGCTATATGGGAGGCTGCCAAAGAGGCTGATTTCTCTCATGCCTCACCCAGGGCACTGAATCATATGTATAACTGGGGGGCTGAGAAGAGTCTAAGATAGCAGCAAATAGGACTCTAAAAGGGCATTAAAAGGATGCAGATCCTACTAACTGTGTCACTGGCTCCATCAGGAAACCTGCCTATGAGCCACTTGGATCCGCCCAACTGGCCCACAGGCACCCTCAGTAATAAGCTCACCTCACCTCAAAACACCCACACCCTGTAGTTGCCTCCCTGTGGGCACTCCCAACTGTAGCATAGAGAGTGAGCTTTGGCAGATGGCTAGTGAGCATGTGCAGAAACCTAGTCTGAATCTGAAGGCCAACAAGAGACCACAAACATGAACTTTAACATCATGTTTGTGAAAACAAAAGGCTTTCAGCACCCAGCCTGGTTCATTGCAAAATTAAGATAAGGTATACAAACTTAAAACTTTTGCCACAAGAGGGAGCACAAAGTGTGCAACAGGTGCGTCCATAAAAGGTCCTAAAAAGCCTCAGAATCATTAGCAGTTTTGATGGAAGGTAATTCTCTCCTGAGGTCAGTGAGTAAATGGGAGAAGGTGGCCACTACTTCAAATACAAAGACAGCAATAGAAAACTTCAAGAAGCATGAAAAATGTCACCACCAAAGGATCACAGTAATTTTCCAGCAACCAACCCCAAAGACATGGAAATCTATGAATTAACCAATAAAGAATTCAAAATAGCTGTTTCAGGGAAGCTCAACGAGCTAGAAGAAAAAAAGAAAAATAATTCAACACTGTAAGGAAAACAATAAATGAAAAATGATAAGGTTAGCAAAGTGATACAAATCGTAAAAAGAACTAAACAGAATTGAAGAATACAATAGATGAAACAAAAATATAATGGAAGCATCAACACCAAATGGATCAAGCAGAAGAAAGAATCTGTAAACTAGAAGACAAGACCTTTGAAATTATCCAGTCAGAGGAGAACAAAGAAAGACCAACTAAAAAAGTGAATAAAGCCTGTATGATATATGGCATATCATCAAAAGAACCAACTTGCAGACTACTGGAGTTCCAGGAGGAGAGAGGGACAAGGGGGTGGAAAGTTATTTTGAAAAAATAATGGTGAGAACTTCCCAAGTCTGTTGAGAGATTTTGATACCCACATTTATGAAGCTACTGAGTCACCAATCAAAATCAACTTAAAGAGATTCTCTCCAAGACACATTATAATAAAACTGTAAAAAGAAATCAAGGACAAAGAGATAGTCTTAAAACCAGCGGGAGAAAAAGAAGATAGTAACTTACAGGGTAACTCCTAGAGGGCTATGAGATTTCCAAGCAAAACCTTACAAACCAGGAGAGAGTGGGATAGTGCCGGGGAAAAAAACTGCCAAGCAAGAATATTCAACCTGGCAAATTTGTCCTTCAGAATTGAAAGATAAAGGTCTTCTCAAAAAAACAAACAAAAGCTGAGGAAATTCATCATCACTAGACCTGTCTTATGAGAAATGCTGAAAGGGGTTCTTTAACCTCAAATGAAAGGATGCTAATTAGTAACATGAGAACCTAGAAAATATACAGGACATTGGTCAAGGTCAAATCCAGAATACTCTAATACTGAAATAGTATAAAGGTTAAAGGAAAAGAATATTAGAAATAACTATAGCAAAAATAATTTGTTTTTAAACACACAATATAAAAAAATTACCTTTTTGTGATATGAAAAACATAAAAAGAGTGAGTAAAAAGGTAAGGTTTGGTTTGCAACTGAAGTTGTTATCAGCATAAAATAGATTGTTATATCTATAGCATGTATTATTTAAGCCTGAAGGTAACCACAAAGTGAAAACCTATGATAGATTCACAAAAAAATAAAGAGAAGAGAATCAAAACATACCACTATGGGAAATTATCAATTCACAAACAAATGCAGCAAGAGAAAGAGAAAAGAACAAGGAAACTACAAAAGATCCAGAAAACAATAAAATGGCTTAAGTAAGTGCCTGCCTGTTAATAATTACCTTAAATGTAAATGGATTGAATTCTCTAACCAAAAGGCATAGAGTGACTGGATGGATAAGAAAACTGAGACCCAACTACATATATACGTATAGGGACTCACTTCAGCTTTGAGGATTCACTTAGGCTAAAAGTGAAGGGATGAAAAACGATATTCCACAGAATTGGAAACCAAAATAAAGAAGGGGTAGTGATACTTATAACAAACAAAATAGAATTTAAACAAAAATGGTAACAAGAGCTAAAGAAAGTCATTGCATATAATGATAAAAGAGTTATTCATCAAGAAGATATAACAATGCAAATATACATTGTTCATACAATGTTCATTGCAGCACTATTTACAATAGCCAGGACATGGAAGCAACCTACATGTCCATTGACAGATGAATGGCTAAAGAAGATGTTGCATACATATACAATGGAATATTACTCAGCCCTAAAAAGAAACGAAATTGAGTTATTTGTATGTGGTGGATGGACCTAGAGTCTGTCATACAGAATGAACTGTCAGAAAGAGAAAAACAAATACCATATGCTAACACATATGTATGGAATTTTTTAAAAAATGGTACTGATGAACCTAGCAGCGGGCCAGGAATAAAGACACAGACATAGAGAATGGACTTGAGGACACAGGGTTGGGAGGGGAAGCTGGGGCAAAATGAGAGAAGTATTGACATATATACACTACCAAATGTAAAATAGCTAGTGGGATATAGCTGCATAACACAGGAACATCAGCTCCGTGTTTTGCGACCACCTAGAGGGGTGGGATAGGGAAGGTGGGAGGGAGGCTTTAGAGGGAGGGGATATGGGGATATATGTATGCATATGGCTGATTCGCTTTGTTGTACAACAAAACTAACACAGCATTGTGAATCAATTATACTCCAATAAAGGTGTATATATAAAAAAAGAAACCCTTATTCTAGGTGAAAACCTGGATATGCAGAAGGGAAAGAAGAGTTGTAAGAATTATGTGGATATATTTAATGGATATCGAGTCGACAAAATATTAACAATAAAGTTTCAAATTTTAAAATATATATTTGTATTCGAATTCAAGGGAGCAAATACGGCATAAGCAGTAAATAAAGGTAGAAGGTAGTTATGTCTTTTCACTTTTCGAGAAAGGGTAAAGGTATTAATTTGTTAGACTTTAATGAGTTAAGAATTTATGCTGTAAAATGTGGGGCACTAATAACATAATATTTAAAACATTAAACTGACAACAGAGGATAGTTAAAATAGTTAAAATAGTTATTGTGGAAGATAAAAAGAAAACAACAAAAGAAGTGGAGTTCAAAGAAATGGTAGCATTCATCTCTGATTAAGGATAACTATATTATACTTAATTAATTATGTATACATACAATACATACTTATATATAAATAATATATGTAAATATATCTTATAATAATTTAAAAATTATGTTAAATATAGAGTAACTTCCAATTTAAATTCTAAGAATATTTAAAATAACTGTTCACTATCTTAATGAGAAACTCCTTTAACAAAAGCCTAAAGAAAGAGGAAAGTAAAAAGATGAAAAATATACCATGCAACACAAGCCAGTAGAAAATTGCTATAGTTAGTATACTGTTATAATAGAAGGCAAGAGCCGTATTGGAAATGATGAAGCATGTTTCATAATGATAGATAGAGTATCTAAACTATTAGCAATGTTTTCTAAAAAATCTTTATGTACTTAATAATACAAGTTCAACATAAGTTTGAAAAAAGTGAACTATTACAAATAGAGATTTAAACGATTCTCTCTCACTGCTTACAAACAAGCAGATATCAGTAAGGCTAAAGAAAGATTTAAACTAGACAACTCATCAATACATATATGTAGAACACATACTATATACTAGTGTGGACTATTCATATTTTTGTACATAGAAATTTTCAAAAAATACACTATAAATCATATTTCCAAGCATATTCATATAAAAATATAGAAGTGGTGTCACTGCAGTAGCCGCTAGGCAAGTTTGGCAAGTGGGCACTTGAAATGTGGGCATTCAATTTTAATTAGTTAAAAAAATAATATTTTAATATTGGTTCCTCTTTCACACCAGCCACTTTTAACAAAGATGTGGAATATTTCTAGCTTCACAGAAAGTTCTCTAACCAAACAGAATGCTCTTTACTATATGCAGAAGTCAATAACCAAAACTTTGAAAATCCTTATATGGTGTTAAATTCAGTAATAAATGTCTAAGTAACAGATGGACCATAGAAATGACCACAATGAACGTTCAAAATTTTTATAAGAATTACAAGGAAAATATAAAACCAAATGTCTGTCTTGTGAAGTATTGATTGCCTTAAATGCTTACCTTACAAACTAAATAAAACAAAACAAAGCAGAAATCCAAGCATGCATCACAAGAAACTAAAAATGGAAAAGCTAAATTTAGGTGAAATTAAAACCAAATGAAGTAGAAGGAAGAAAACAATAAATAGTACAAAATCAAGACAAAGAACAAAATTACAATAGAGAGGAAAAAGGCCAAATGTATTCTCATTGAAAACATTTAATAAAATTGATAAAAGACTGCTGAAAGAAAGAAGAGGAGAGGGAATCCCTGATGGTTCAGTGGTTAAGACACCACGCTCTCACTGCCGAGGCCCCGGGTTCATTCCTTGGTCAGGGAACTAAGAGTCCACAAGCCATGCGGTGTGGCCAAAAAAAAAAAATTTGAGAAGAAACAAGTCTTTTATGTCTATAATAAATATGGGGATACCATGTGGTTTTTACAGATAAAAAAAGCAATATTATGAAAACATTTTAGTATCTACAAAAAATAGAAAAATCCTAAATTGAAAATTACCAAAATGCATCACAAAAAATAGAAACCTGAGTAAACCTAACACATATTGTAAAGAAATTGAGTTCGTTATATAAACCTTCCCACAAAAAAGTTCTAGAAGCTCAGATGGCACTAGTAGTGAATAATAACACTTGAAAATGTAGCAGTACTCTTTCACAAAGGTCCAGGTAAAAGAAAAGGAAATGCTTCCTAAAAATAGCCTTGGTAACAACTTGTCAAGTACATAACGTAAATGAAAACTCAGTCAAATTTCTTTGGGAACACAGATAAAGAAAAACTTCAGCTTGACCTAGATATAATATATGCATTGATTTTTTAAAAAAGGACAACACATGATCATTGTGATTTTACTTCAAAATGCAAGACTGGTTTAACATATGAAAGAAATAAAGGTAATTTACTTCATAATCATTATACAGAGAAAACGTTTATCATTCCAACTGATGGAAAAACAATACAAATGTAACGTCAATTGATTATAAAATTTGTTTGAAAAATGAGAATATTATGGAACTGTTTTCATATGAGAAACTTATGATGAAAAAAACCTTAAGATGAACCTCATATTGATGAAATATTGAAATCTTTTCCTCGAAAATAGAAAAGGATACATATAGAACCTTTACTGTACCTTCTATTCGACATTGAAAATAAAATCCTAGCCTATAAAAATAAGTCAAGAAAAAAAATTGCATCTGGAAAGAAGAAATGAAGTGTGATTATTTACAAATGCAAGAGCTGTTATATAAAAATCCAGAAGACTATATATTTGAAATGACAGAATTAATACATAAAGTCAGAGAAATCATTGGCTATAAGACCAATATGTAAACCTCATTGTATTACTGTTTACAGCAGCAAAACTTACTAAAAATTTTCAAATGAGGATGTCATTTACAAAAGCATGAGAGTGAAATACCAATGTATCTTTAAGAACTCAATATAGAAAAATACAAAATATAATAAGGAGAATTTAAAGAAAACCTAATTCATAGAGAGATAAAGCATGATATTGACTGGAAGAGCCAATATTGTAAAGATGACTATCTTTACAAATTACTTTGAAGATTAAATGCAATCCCAAACATAATTCCAGGATTTTTTTTAAAAACAGCTTTATTGAGGTGTAATTTACATGGCATAAAATGTATCCACTTAAAGTGTATAAATCAGTGATTTTTTTTCTTTAGTATATTCACAGAGTTTACAACCATCAACAGTAACAAACTCTAGACATTTTCATCGCCCCCAGAAGAAACATAATAACCATCAGCAGTCATT
Source organism: Globicephala melas (assembly GCF_963455315.2). Classification (NCBI taxonomy): domain Eukaryota; kingdom Metazoa; phylum Chordata; class Mammalia; order Artiodactyla; family Delphinidae; genus Globicephala; species Globicephala melas. The sequence goes on along the minus strand of NC_083323.1, from coordinate 94,457,236 downwards.
TTCCAATCCTACCTCTGCTCAGCCCTTGGTAACCAACAATCCACTCTCTGCCTCTAGAATAGGTTTCCCTCTTCTTGATATTTCATATAAATGGACTCACACAACATGCGATCTTTTACAAAGGTTGAAGGCCATAAAAATAATGTAGAGTAAAAAAAGCCAGACACAAAAGTAATGATATCTATACTTTTTGGTGCGCATATTATATTTCAATATAATTCATTTTAAAATTTATACAATCATAATATTATTTCCATTTCATAAAAGTTAAAGTTACTCAACAGCATCCAAACTCACATTTTCTAAAGCTGATCCTTGCAATTATATGTATGTGGACGCTCACAACTGTCTGATTTAATGCCATGTTTATACAGCAGAGCACAGTTACGTTCATCAGGTGATCGGTCTGTTATACTGTAATGGAAAAAAATGCACAATTCTGTTATATCATATGAGGACAACTCATGAAACAATAGCATTTTCCATGTCACTGTAATAAAAGCTATTTTGAAAATGGGTAATGATATTTTAATATAATTTTAGTAAGAGCTTGTTATTAGGGAAATGGGCTATTGAGGAGCCCATTCTTGAATAACTATATCAACATTTTATTAACTTTCAACATCCTCCTTCATCTTTCTATAATTCAACTAAAACAAATGTTTTAATATTATTCTTAAAATTTTTAATCTTTTCCTCCTCTATACAGTATTATTTTAAAAAACTTACTGTAGTTTGTAAGTTGAACCATTTAGCCACATCCATGGATGATCACGGCCTTTACGAAAGACTGAAATCCATGACATAATTGATAGGGACATCAGGAATTTCTAGCCCAAAATAAAGAATTTTCACTTAAATAGTCGTCATGAAAGATTTTTATTAATTTTTCAAAGGCAAGTAGTGTGTTCTTTCATAGGATCCTTAGTTTTCTGAACAAAATGAGTGTTAAGAGTCTCATCTAACACTAAAAATATATTAAAGTTCAAAGTTTTAATACTGCCAAATACATTAACCAAGGTCAGTACTTTTGATGTAAAATTAACTCAAACAGTTATGCTTAGCAGTTTCACTGTTTTTCTTAGGTTAATAAGGAAAATTCTGATTCATGTAATTCAACTGTTACCCATGTTGTCAAAACTAACATAGCAAGGCTTTAAATAAGATTTTAGATTCTGTGACATCCATTTCTCAGGATACTGTGACCATATCAATGGATTTCTCCTCTATGTTTCTCAGAGTTTCGGTTTTAGAAGGAAATTAAGGGAATGAAATTGAGAAAATAAGTGACACGAAAGCCAAAGATTTGGTTTCCTGGGGCTCACACCGTTCTTTGACTAGATCAACCCCCAATCACTCTGTTTCTGTGTTGCTAGAATCCAAGGGACCAGACAAGGAGTCAGAGACTCATTTCTCTCAGCTGCGCCCAGCTAGGTACAACTGTAAACACTGGAACTAATGAAAGACGCAAGTCAAGGAGAACTCTGAAAGGTGGAAAGAGAAAGGTGAAATGGTTTGCGACCCTGGGGTTAAGGAACAACTATTAGGGGCATCTTATATCCACCACCCAACCGAAGAAAGTGACCTAGGCCTGCTGCTTCCCAACACCCAGCCTAGCCATTCCTCCTTGGTGTTGAGGGGAATCCTGTGGGCGACACCAGGTGAGCCTTACAAGGTGATCCAGCAGGACACCTGCTAACAAGAAGCAGCCAGAGTAAGGGCTTCTCCTCCCCCTCCACCGAGAGATACCAGAGTTGGGGGGTAGGGGTGGAGGTGGGACCAGCGAAGGGGATCCCATGACTAAAAGTACTGAACCCAGGAAGCCTCTTTATATCTGAGGGCATAAGACGCCATCTGTAACCAGAGACATTGGGTAGATTGGATTTTAAATGTTATATTTACATAATGAGCAGTGGAAATTTACAAACTACACATAAATGCAATAATATGGATGAATTGCAAAAATAGCATATGGGGGTGAGAGGAGACAAGAAGAAAAATGCATACTCTATGATTCCATGTATATGAAGTTCAAAAACAAGCAAAGAGGGGCTTCTCTGGTGGCGCAGTGGTTGAGAGTCCGCCTGCCGATGCAGGGGACACGGGTTCGTGCCCCGGTCTGGGAAGATCCCACATGCCGCGGAGCGGCTGGTCCCGTGAGCCATGGCCGCTGAGCCTGCGCGTCCAGAGCCTGTGCTCCGCAATGGGAGAGGCCACAACAGTGAGAGGCCCGCGTACCACAAAAAAAAAAACAAAAACAACAACCAAGCAAAGAGATTCTATAATATCAAAAGTCAGGACAGTGGGTATACACGAAGGGTGGAGAAGTGATGAGAGAATACAGAGGAGTGGGGCTGCTATGAAGTGGAAACTTCTATTCCATGATCTGATATGCAATTACATGGTTCTATACATATTGTGATCAATATGCAAAATCATGATATGTTTATTTTCCTTTATATATTGTAAAATTAAATAGCACAGTTTATTGTAGAAAATAATAGCATTTGTAGAAACATGTTTTTTTTATGAAAAGCAAGAACTGGAAATTATCAAACGTGTATTAATGGTATAAAAATATAAATAGAATATCATAAAGTTGTATTCTGTTGTTTAATGGAACATTAATAGGCCTTAAACAAACTGCAAATATGTACAAAACCACAAGTGAATCCTAGCAAATATAATATTGACTGAATCAAGCCTTTAACAAAGTGTTTGCAACATTTAGTATCTTACCATTTCTTCTTCATTATCTATATAAAGCAGAGTAGAGTTCCTAGCAGCACAGGCCGTCACACTCTCATTCCATGTTTTTTTTTCCAAATGAATACAATAGCAATTGTTGGAACATGTAAACCACTGTTTTGGACAATGACCAGAATGACATTCTGAAGATTGTGAATTATTATCTAAAAACAATTTGAATTAAAAAAAATGAAAACTAACTTACATATATGCATAGGTATAAATATATATGTGTGTATATATATAAAACACATCTATGCACCCTCAAGGCTGGTGCATATAAAACAAACCACACTCATACATTCACAGAAGTGTCAGTCTCTCACCCCCCAATTTATGTCTCCGTATAAAGCAAACACACAGAAATAGCCACTCTTTACATGTCCTGAAAATCAAGAAATGAAACCTCTGTTTTAGAATAGCAAAATTATTTGTCTCTTATCATATTACAGAGGGAGGAAATTTGAGCCAGTGGCAACAGTGGGTATGGTGATCATATTGTTGCATAGGGAGAAACACTCTCCTATAATCATTATTTATGAATATTTGTTGCCGTATTTTGTAATTTATGTTCAACCCCAAAATCTATTCTTATTTTCACTAGCCTAAGATAGAGACAAAATACAAACTGTATTTATATCAGAACTTTGAAAATCATTATGTACCTTTCTGGAGCCTTTTTATCGGAGAGGAGTTATTCTGCTCCCGTATTGCAGTAGCTACAAAATTAATCATTATAAAAGTTAATATTGATCTAAATAAATCATAATGATTGTAGTTTCTGAGTTGAAGTTTGGTTTATTGCTTAGGATTAGAATAATCTGGAATAAAATTGATTTTACCAAGAAAAATTAAGTAATGAAGATTTGGTTGAAAAAATATTTCAAAAGCCTAAAGGAACAGATCACCATCTCTTATAGTATTTGTTTTAACCAATCTCAAGAATTAATTTGTATTTCTCAGTAAGATCTTTCAATATCCTAAAGCATGCTTTTGAGTTATGAAATCAGAATATACATATACATACTCTCTGTAATTATTGTGTTGTATACTTTTGACAAATTCAGAATAACCATTCCACATTTAGTCTAAATGCATACATTTTAATGAGATGCCCATTCCATAATATTATGAACTGTTTAGAGGCACTGACCATCATTAAAGTGTAAAGTTCCCTTACAATTTTTCAAAAATCTACTTACAGGGCGTAAAAACTATCATTGTTACCACACTGGACATCAAAACAAGGCAGATGATTCCCAGAACCCCAGCAATGAGCTTCTCTGGAGGTGATGGTAAATCTGCAGGGAAAGAAAAGGAAACACTGAGAAAAGAGTGATGGTGACAGTTGTTTAGAAAGTTTACAAACAAGAGAACCCACATAAACAGGGAGTTATATATATAAACTTGGACCCCAAGCCCATTTCTACCACTATAATCTTTCTCTCAGAATATACCTTTGCATTTTCAGCATATATAACGCTTCATGAGTTGTTGATCAAAGACTACAAATTACAGCAATGCCAGAATAAAAGTAGTCCTCCAATTTCACATTAGAATCCCATCTCCAACTTTAAGTTCTGTTCCTCAAAATGAAAAATATGTGAACTTATCCCCTACTCCTTCTCCAACCTCTGTACTCCAACTGCATATCCTAGAACAGTTCCATCATGTGACTATTAAATGCTTTACCTTTGCAGTGGTAGTTCTTGTCATTCCCTCGAAGATTCTGAGAAGCATTTTGAAGATTTAATTCTGCATAGGTTATTTCCTGCTCAGTTATTGAAATGGAACTTTTAGTGCCCTTAGGTTTTATTTGCTGCCTCTTTGAGTTCTTGGCTACCTTCAGTTCTGCATAGGTTACTCCTTGGTTATTCATCTCTGCAGCTGAATTATGTCAGACAGTGCTCTAAGTGTACTTAGGAATGAATGGTGTATGTAAGATGAGATCCCTAGTACAGTAAAATGGGCGGGGTAGAGTCTAGTGCTCACTTCGCAGTAGAACAATCTTAAGGCCTGGTTCTAAATTCCTTAGAGCTTTAAACAAGTGTCTCATGGTAGAATACTTTTTTTTTTTTAAGTTATTCTACATTTGACAATATATTTTTGGTTGAAACAATGAAAAGCAATAAATTAGGGAGGAGTAAAGAAGTTCATGACTAATAATATCCTACTCAGATTCCACAGAAATATTTTAACACCATTATAATGCTTGTATTAAAATTATAATGTTTTATTAGAAAAGAGAGATTCACCTATATTTATGATAATTTTGAAATCCAGTAATGGTTAAAGATAGAGTATTTTAAAGATGGGGAAAGAGTAATGTTGGCATGTACAACAATCTCCTACACTAAATTACATTATTTGGTGACTTACATTTACTTATGAAAAGTGTTACCAAATGGTCGTTATTTTGAATGGTTGAGGAGTTCTGAGAAGACATTAAAAATTGAGGAAATACTTCATGTATTGGAAAATGTTACATGATACACTAAACATATATAACCTAGACAATATTGAAAATAAAACAACAGAAAAAGACTAAAAAATACTTAGTTTGTAAAAGTAATCGATAATTGACTTAATGGCTAAGATATGAACCCACAAAATAATAAACAAATATAAGTAATTTATGGAAGAACACTGTTAATTCAAACTTCCAGAAAGATGCTATAGGTGTCAAAGTTAGTAAAGGTCATTTTAGTTGTATAAGTGATGGTAATTACTTATAAAAATTACTTATAAAAAAATCCAGATAACATAACTTAATAATTCAGTCAATGGATGCTGTAGTCAGAAAGACCTGGAAATAAATTATGGCTTTGAAACTTACAAGAGTGTGACTGTTAAAAAGTTATTTAGCATCTAGTAACCTATCTTACTAATCTAAAATGGAAATAAGAATAGGTAATATCCAATGCATGTAACACTGAGCACTCAACCTGACACTTAAAAGTTCTCAACAAGTATCAGTTTTAATTATTATTTTAGTCACAATTTCTATGTTACTATTTCTAATTCATATCAGTTAGACCCTGTTAAGTAATTTATTAAGCAGGAATGTCTTTAATTAGCATGGTACATTTTTTTGCAGTGTTTGTTCAATTTTTTAAAAAATTCTTTCATTACTTACAATTAAGTTTAAATTAGCATTTAGGAAGCTACCTCATCCTGATTTTTGTTATAAAATCAGGCTGCTTTTATTGAGTCTAAGTACACGTATGAGGAATTATGTTTGGCTTTTGTTATGCAATGAATTCCTTTCCAAGAATCTATTTATAAAGGTTGAGCAAAATATATATTAACATACTATTATACAAAAAACCCACCTTCTACTGATTATAAAATCCCAAAGTAATTGTTCCCTGTCATGATGTCTGTGGGTTTCACTTAATATTATATTGATTTATAAACCCAAATATGCAAGTGCATATGCAACTAACTTCCTACAGACAATAAATTGAATACTTTGAGAAATCTTCCAACATATTTCATGTTTTATGGTTGCTTTTTACCCTGAATTATTTTAAAAAAACACCAATATTCTACTTTGATTGTGTTGTATATTAATTGTACCTCACTTGCATTACATTTAACATTTGTTATTTCCCACTAAGTGAGGTGGTCTAGTAGAGAGACAGGAGAGGAGGGACACATACCTTCTGTTGGCCAGAAAGTTGTGCATCCTTTAGTGGGGAGGTCAGGTTACTCTCATAAAAGAGGCCTGCTATAGCTGGGTAGAAAGAAGAAATTTAAAGAAGAATTTAAAAAATTAAAAGAAGAAATTTAAAAACATAAATCTAGAACAAGAATAAACAATGTCTGTGACCTCCACAGACTGCCCTGTGAAGGCTCAGAGTGAAACAAGAGTGGAAAAAGTTGATTTCTCATCAATGTGTCACTTCAGGTTTGAACAGGAAATTCTCACGCATAGGCTATTTTGAAGACAGTTTACCTCGTCACAAACCTCCAGAAACTAGGAGACTTTGGGCTCCAGTTGAAAGGACAAATGGACCTCTAAGTGTGTCATTTAGATTTTCCATTTTCAAATGTCTCTGAGAAATTGTTTTCACATTCTACAAGATCTGAGGAGATGGCGGCTTAGCCACCCTGCAGTTATCTTATTTCCATCTCAATCATGAACACTGCAAACTTCAAATACCTCAAGTTTTACTTTTAAACTAGTTGCTAAATCTTGGCAGTACATACACTATTTCCTCATATCCATTATTATCTCATTTCTATTGTCATGGAAGAATTTCTAAAAGCCATAATCCCATTTTCAACAAGTATTTAAGGATATTTGTCACTAATTATCCTGAGGAATTTCTACATTCTCAACCATACTCTACCTGGCACAAAGTCCATCGTTTTCAAAATACCATCTCTATTTCTCTGCCCTAGTTCTTACGTTCCATTTTATTCTTATTAAATAAATAATTTAATCTGCAGATTTCCTCTCTTAAAAATAAATGCCCCTTGAAAGGATAAAACACAAACAATATTAAACTGTATCACCATGACATAGGTGGAAATATTAAATAACTACTCATTATATCATTCATGAATTCATCCTCCAATCATGACTAGTTGTCTATATTACACTAGGAATATATATATATATATACACACACATATAGTTTTTTTTTTGGTGGTACGTGGGCCTCTCGCTGTTGTGGCCTCTCCCGTTGTAGAGCACAGGCTCTGGACGCGCAGGCTCAGCGGCCATGGCTCACGAGCCTAGCTGCTCCGTGGCATGTGGGATCTTCCCGTACCGGGGCACGAACCCATGTCCCCTGCATCGGCAGGCGGACTCTCAGCCACTGTGCCACCAGGGAAGCCCTACACTAGGAATATTTGATGTAACGACATAAACCCAAGTCAAACTATGCAGTTCAAGAAAAGGTAATTTTTAAAAATATCACCTAACCAAACAATGGGAAGGGGAGGAAAAGAAGGCTTAAACCACAAGATAAATGGCACATGCAAATGAAAATGACAAGAAACTATGGGTAGCAATACTCATATCAGACAAAATAGACTTTAAAACCAAGTTCATAATGAAAGACAAAGGACACTATATAATGATAAAAGGATCAATACAAGAAGAGGATATTACACTTGTTAACATGTATGCACCCAATATACTTAGGAGAATCTAAAGACATAAAACAAACACTACAGACGTAAAGAGAGAAATTGATGGGAATAAAATAATAGTAGGAGTCTTTAATACCCCACTGACATCACTGGACAGATCTTCCAGACATAAAAAGCAATAAGGCAAAGGAGATCCTAAATGACACAATAGAACAGTTGAACTTAATTGATGTCTACAGGATGTTACATACAAAAAAAACCATAATACACACTCTTTTTTAAGTGCACATGGAACGTTCTCAAGGATAGGCCACATAGTAGGACACAAAACAAGCCTCAAGAAATGTAAGGGATAGAAATTATTTCAAACATCTTTTCTGACCACAACCATATGTAACTAGAAATCAACCACAGGAAAAAAATGAGAAAAAAAAAATGATTACATGGAGACTAAACAACATGATACTAAAAACCAATGGGTCAGAATGAAATGAAAGAGAAAATCAGAAAATACCTGGAAAGAAATGACAATGAAAAGACAACCTTACAAAATCTATGGGACACAGCAAAAGCAGTTCTAAAAGGGAAGTTCACAGCAATACAGGCCTTTCTCAAGAAAGAAGAAAATCTCAAGTAAACAACCTAAGCTACCACCTAAAAGAATTAGAAAAACAGGAACAAAAAAACCCAAAGTCAGCAGAAGGAAGGAAATAACACACATCAGAGAGGAAATAAATAAAATAGAGATAAAGAACAATAGAAAGATCAATAAAGCCAAGAACTGTTTCTCTGAAAAGATAAACAAAATTGACATACCTCTAGCCAGGCTCACCAAGAAGAAAAGAGAGAGGAGCCAAATAAAAAAAAAAAAGAAAAAGGAGGAATAACAACTGATACCAGAGAAATACAAAAAATCATAAGAAAATACTATAAACACTTATGTCAACAAATTGGACAACCTAGAAGAAATGGACAAGTTTTTAAAAATGGACAACCTGCCAAAACTGAGTCAAGAAGAAAGAGAAAATTTGAACAGAATGATCACTAGAAGTGAAATACAATCTGTAATTTTTTAAAAAACTCCCTGTAAATAAAAGTCCAGGTCTCGGTGGCTTCACTGGGGAATTTTACCAAATATACAAAGAACTTATACCAATCCTTCTCAAAGTATTCCAAAAGACTGAAGAGGAGGGAACTCTCCCAAAGTCATTCTAGGAAGCCACCAACATCCTGATATCAAAATCAGACAAAGATATTACAAAAAAAAAGAAAAGTACAGGCCAATATCTTTGATGAATATGGATGCAAAAGTCCTCACAAAATATTAGTAAACTGAAGCAACAATACATAAAAAGGATCATATGCTGTGATCAAGTTAGATTCATTCCAGGGTTGCAAGAATGGTTCAACAAATACAAATCAATCAATGTGATATGCCACATAAACAAAAGAAAAGACAACAACCACTGATCATCTTGATAGATGCAGAAAAAGCATTTAATAAAATTCATGATAAAAACTTTCACCAAAGTGGGTATGGAGGGACTATACCTCAACATAATAAAAGCAAACCCATAGTTAATATAATACTCAACAATGAAAAACTGAAAGCCTTCCAGCTAAAATCTGAAAGAAGACAAGGATGCCCATTCTCACCAGTTCTGTTCAACATAGTATCAGAAGTCCTAGCCATAGCAATCAGACAAGAAACATAAATAAAAGGTATCCAAATTGGAAGGGAAGAGGCAAAATTGTCACTATATGCAGATGACATGATACTATGTATGTAGAAAACCCTAATGACTCCAACACAAAAACCACTAGAACTAATAAACAAATTCAGCAAAGTAGCAAGATACAAAATTAATACACAGAAGTCTGTTGCATTTCTTTGCACTAACAATAAAATATCAGAAAGAATGTAAAAAAAAAAATCCTGTTTAAAATTGCATCCAAAAAAAATCCTGTTTAAAATCGCATCCAAAAAAAAACACCTAGAAATAAACCTAACCAAGGAGGTGAAAGACCTATACACTGAGAACAATAAAACATTGGTAAAGGAAACTGAAGATTATTCAAAGAAATAGAAAGATATTTCATGCTCTTGAATTGGAGGAATTAATACTGTTAAAAGGGTCATACTACCCAAAGCAATCTACAGACTTAATGCAATCTCTATCAAATTACCCATGACATTTTCCACAAAACTGTAACAAATAATCCTAAAATTCATATGGAACCAGAAGAGACCCAGAACTGCCAAAATAATCCTGAGGAAAAATAACAAATCTGGAGGCAGAACCTTCTCAGACTTCAGACAATACTACAAAGCTACAGTAATCAAAATAGTGTGATATTGGCACAAAAATAGTCATATGGATGAATGGAACAGAATAGAGAGCCCAGAAATAAACCCACACACCTATGGTCAATTAATCTTTGACAAAGGGGGCAAGAATATACAATGGAGCAAAGACAGTCTCTTCAGAGAGTGGTATTGGGAAAGCTGGACAACCAGCTTAAAACACTCCCTCACACTATACACAAAAATAAACTCAAAATGGTTTAAAAACTTAAATATAAGACATGACACCATAAAACTCCTAGGAGAGAACAAAGGCAAAACATTCTTTGACATAAATCATAGCAATATTTACTTAGGTCAGTCTCCCAAGGCAAAAGAAATAAAAGTAAAAATAAACAAATGGGACCTAATGAAACTTCAAAGCTTTTGCACAGCAAAGGAAACCATAAACAAGACGAAAAGACAACCCTCAGAATGGGAGAACATAGTTGCAAACAAAGCAACGGAGAAAGGAGTAATCTCCAAAACATACAAACAGCTCATGCAGCTCAATATCAAAAAAACCCAAACAACCCAATCAAAAAATGGGTTGAAGACCTGAACAGATATTTCTCAAAGAAGACAAACAGATGGCCAACAAACACATGAAAAGATGCTCAACATCACTAATTATTAGAGAAATGCAAATCAAAACTACAGTGAGGTATCACCTCACACCTGTCAGAATGGCCATCATCAAAAAGTCTATAAATAACAAATGCTGGAGAGGGTGTGGAGAAAAGGGAACTCTCCTACACTACTGGTGGGAATGTAAATTGATGTAGCCACTATGGAGAATAGTATGGAGGTTCTTAAAAAAACTAAAAATAGAGTTACCATATGATTTAGCAATCTCACCCCTGGGCATATATCCAGAGAAAAACATTATTCGAAAAGACATATGAACCCAATGTTCATAGCAGCACTATTACAATAGCCAAGGCATGGAAGCAATCTAAGTGTTCATCAACAGATGAATGCATAAAGAAGATGTGGCACGTATATACAATGGAATATTACTCAGCCATAAAAAGAAACGAAATTGAGTTATTTGTAGTGAGGTGGATGGACCTAGAGTCTGTCATACAGAGTGAAGTAAGTCAGAAAGAGAAAAACAAATACCGTATGCTAACACATATATATGGAATCTAAAAATTAAAAAAAAGGTCATGAAAAACCTAGGGGTAGGACGGGAATAAAGACGCAGACCTACTACAGAATGGACTTGAGGACACAGGGAGGGGGTAGGGTAAGCTGGGACGAAGTGAGAGAGTAGCACTGACATATATACACTACCAAATGTAAAATAGATAGCTAGTGGGAAGCAGCCGCATAGCACAGGGAGATCAGCTCGGTGCTTTGTGACCACCTAGAGGGGTGGGATAGGGAGGGTGGGAGGGAGGGAGACACAAGAGGGAAGAGATATGGGGATATATGTATATGTATAGCTGATTCACTTTGTTATAAAGCAGAAACTAACACACCATTGTAAAGCAATTATACTCCAATAAAGATGTTAAAACAAACAGTTTGCTAACTTTATTTAATAAATTAATATTAATATGAGCTCTCATAGGGAGAACACTCACTCCCAAAGAATTTGTGGGTGGTGAATTTTCCTCACTTCGAATACATTTAAAAGTTGAAAATTTAACTAAAGTATTGTGAGTGCAGTAAAAAAAAAAAAAAACTTTAACAATAATTTGTAAAATTTTATAAAGGCAACAGAATATTTTGTACTTCTTTAATTAATTAGGATTCAATCACAACATGTATTAGGAAAACAGCTGCTATATATTAAACTCACAGACGTAAGTTTTCCCAGATGAACAGTTACAAGCATAAACATAATTTCCTTCAATATATGGACAACCATCGTTCTCCATTTCCAAGAATCTGTAAAAAAAATTGTAAAGCAAGGTGTGATATCCGCAAATGCCAATTTTATCTCAAGCTTAAAATTAGAAAGGACAAACAAAATGAGAAACAATAAAGGAACAAACTAATCAAAACAAGAATTAAACCGTGAAGATTGACAGTCTTTAATTACAAAATATTAAGCTTAACACAAAATACTGAACAGTATCTAATCCTATCCTGTTTATTTAAGCAGAATTATAAGCCAATATGATAGAAGTTTATGGATTTATCAGCTTGCCTAAAACTATGCATAAGTTTCTCCTAAGAGTCCAGTAAAGTTAAAAAAGTAAAGGCCCTAAAGGTGATATTATTTAGAAAGAACTGGAAATTTTCCCCCAATTAAATCCCACAGACTGATCCTCAAAAACCGTAATGATTTCCTCTTTCTTGGTTGCTCTTTCTGTGCCCTACACACATAACGCACACACACACACATGCACATACACACGAATTGTCATACACTCTCAGAAAAGTTCAGTTATCAAAACACTATACTTTCAGGCTTTCAGTTACTGTGACGCCATCTTCCCTTAACCAGGATTTATTGGTTTCATTGATTTTGAGACCTATCCAGCCTTTCATTTCAAGCATGAATAAAATTTCCAATTGGGAAAAGAAATCATAAACCAGAAATGTGTGCATATTATAATCCACTCCTTTCTGGCTCAGCTGTTATTGGTTAAAGTTCTCCCAAGGGCTTGCACCACATCCACTTAGTATTAATAAGATTTTTTCTCAAGGTATCTCATTTGTTAATGTGGTTTTCTTCTAGCATTAAATGTTCAAAAAGTGGAGTTTCTCCCTAAGAAAATTGAGTCAAAGTAAGAAAATATCATACACTTTTGAGAACCTTCAGTTTTCCCAAATTATGGTGTCAATCACTAATGCTTTGAAACCAGATATAGTTATAGTATAACAAAAAAAACAGAAGTGTCTGCCCTACCAGCCCTTCCTTGATACCGATCTTTAGAAGGTGAGAATTCAGCTCTGCACAGGCAGCATGGCTCTCCGCCCGGGTTTTGGATTTATTGGAAAGAAGATAAGAGCTATTTCCAAATCCAATCCAGTGGGTTGAACAAAGATCACAGGAACATTCTAGAAAATGTAAACATATTTAATGTGTACTCTGTACTCTGAATAACTACTACTAACACAATTACTATATCTTTGTGTTTGTTTTACAGATGGATATTAGATAGAAAGCAAAACAAGCATTTTTTGTAACATTTCTGGGCAAGTTTTACACAAACCATAGTTAACAATAATTAATATTTAGCTCATGTTTTGAATTTTTCTACTAAAAATTTGTTATAAAATTTTACCCACAAGGAAAATGCATTCCAAATAATATTATACAATTGTTTGATGTGATTAAAATTATATATGCAGGGCTTCCCTGGTGGCGCAGTTGTTGAGGGTCCACCTGCCGATGCAGGGAACACGGGTTCGTGCCCCGGTCCGGGAAGATCTCACATGCCGCGGAGCGGCTGGGCCTGTGAGCCATGGCCGCTGAGCCTGCGCGTCCGGAGCCTGTGCTCCGCAACGGGAGAGGCCACAACAGTGAGAGGCCCGCGTACCGCAAATAAATAAATAAAAATTATATATGCATATTGGAAAGGCTAAAAAATATATAATCATATGAACACAAAAAGCAATTAATGAACTATTGCACTTTTGTCAGAAATTTTTATTATTAATTATTTTAAATATATGGAATAAAATTCAGTAACTAATTTCATAAAAACTTATACTTCAACTGTTTAATAAACATATGCAATTTGCATATTTTAATAATCTTTTTTATAATCATCAAAAACATACAGTTAGGGAAGGGGATCAAGGCAGTGGAGTAGGAGAATGTGGAACTCATCTCCCCCCACAAACACATCAAAAATACATCTACATGTGGAACAGTTCTCATGGAAAGCTAACTGGAAACTAGCAGAACTACACAACCAAAGTTGCAAGAAACCTATAACTGGGTAGGATGGGAAAAAAAGACATTGGCTCGGGACCTGCACCCCTGGGAGGGATCTGAAAAAAAAAAAAAAAAAGGACTCTCAACCTGAGGAGCGAGCAGGGTGAGCCACAATCTAGGCATCCTAGTCCTGGGTCCTGCACAAAGGAGACAAGCCCTCTTGCCTGCTGGGAAAACTGCTGGGACAGACAGAAGGGTTGGAGAAGCCTAGATGCTACTCATAAGGAGTGTGCACATGTTGGTTTGCCAACAGTCAGGTGGAGAGAGCCTTGCACTGGTGGCTGCCTCATCACCACACTTCTCAATCCGAAGGGGCAAACACCACAGCCCTGCTCACTCTACACCACAGCTGGGGAGCAGATCCAGCACCTGGCAGGGCAATGATGGCCACTGAACAGAGAGGAAGTCCCTCCTCACACCCTGCACGAGCATTTGATCCTCCAATGCCAATGACAGTCTCTATCAAGGTGATCGTGGCTAGCACACCCTGAGGAAAGGAGTGGCTGGCAGCTCTCACACCAAAGACACTGAATACACACAGCCTCCACGGGAATGCTCCCACATAAAATCACGCCTTCAAGACCACAATAGACAACTGTTTCCCCTAAATTCATAGAGTCATAGAAATTTAAGTGAAATCTAAGGGCAGAGGAACTACTCCCAACCAAAAGAGCAAGAGAAATCCCCTGAAAGAACAAAATAAAACAGAGCTCACCAGCCTACCAGACCCCAAGTTCAAGAAGGTGGTAATAAAAACGCTAACTGAATTAAGAAAGATTGTCAACAGAAATGCAGATCACTGTAACAAGGAACTAGAAACTACAAAGAAGAGCCAATCAAAAATAGATAACTCAATTACTGGATAAAAAGCAATCTCGGGGCTTCCCTGGTGGCGCAGTGGTTGACAGTCTGCCTGCCGATGCACGGGACATGGGTTCATGCCCTGGCCCGGGAAGATCCCACATGCCTCGGGAAGATCCCACATGCCTCGGAGCAACTAAGCCTGTGCGCCGCAACTACTGAACCTGTGCTCTAGAGCCCGTGTGCCACAACTACTGAAGCCCGAATGCCTAGAGCCCATGCTCTGCAACAAGAAAAGCCACCACATTGAGAAGCCCACGCACCACAGCAAACAGTAGCCCCCGCTCGCTGCACCTAGAGAAAGCCCGCACGCAGCAACGAAAATCCAACACAGCCAAAAATAAATAAATAAAATTTAAAAATAAAGTAGTCCTCTTATTAAAAAAAACAGTCCTCATCAAAAGAAAAAAAATTATAACAATATATGGTGATGGATTTTAACTAGACTTATTTTGATGATCATTTCAGAATATATACAAGTGTCAAATCATTATATTGTACCCCTTAAACTAATATAATGTTGCATGTCAATTATAGCTCAAAAAATTCTCTTTGAGGTAAATAGTAAAGAGTATAACAGAGAAGGCATATGTTTGCTTTTGCTCATCACAATTTCACCAACAGTGTATGAGTCTTCCTTTAATCTGCTCATTTTTCTAACTTTTAAAAATTTTCATATTTTAAAAAATCTATACTAATCTTTGAAATTTGAAATAATGTACCATTATTTAATTACAATTTTTTCTAATTGCCCGTGAAAGTGAGCATCTTTTCATATATTAATTATACTTTAAATTTCTTCTTTAAGATTTTCTCTCATTCATATCTTGCTTCCACCCTCAGCCTACATATTGTTATTTTTTTTTCTTTCTTTCTCCCATTAATTATTCAACTGCATGGGTTCCTTTTGCAATCATTCAAAAGCAATTTAGTATGCAGAACAGAAACATACTTCTGAGCAATTTGCTGTGATATTTTGCTGCTCATTATGAAATAATAACCAGAATCATAACATATTATTTTTTTACTTCAGTTTTTCTTTTCCCACTGTTTACACACCCTCAATGACCTGATTTTTTCTCTCCCAAATAAAACTTTATTACTTTATTCCTTGCCTCAGGCTCTGTTTCTTAAAACATCCAGGAAAAGACTAAGTTTGTGTTTGGTCCTTTTGTACTTTCCGTATCAGTTTTTGTGTCTTTAATTCCACTTTTCAAGGCTTTACATATTTGAAAGACATCTAATTTTCATTCTGTATCTGATACTTCAATTACCTGGATGTATTAGCGTCTAATTTCTTTGTTATCTCAGCTAAGTACTGTTATGACTTTTTCCCTATGCAATTTGGTATTTTAAATTAATTTTTATATATGACAATCATCTGGACCTGAGCTAGTGTCCTTTTCTTAGATGGATCATCTGCATGTACTTTCTCTGTGATGATTTGGGGTCCTACCAACCCAGGATCACACAGGGACTGTAACCTTAAATTCTAAGTGAGTCTGCCTAAGAAATTACAGAAAGGTCTGTATAGTCAACTAGAACTTGAGCTAATATAGAAAAAACTGTTTTAATATCCTCAAGCTTTACATGAGAAACTAATTTTTAACTCTTTTGCTCAAGCTAAGTGAAAGCCTCATTCTCTGTCTCTGTTGTAGCGGTTCAATCCAGACTGTACAGTTATTAAAACTGGAAATAACCCCAGAGAGTGGTAACTTCAGAGTCAGAATGCTTCTCTCGTTTCAAGCTTTCTCTCCATCTTTGGCCCTTGATGATTTCCGCTGTTTTATCAGAAACCTAGATGTAAAACTAAAATTTAAATTAAAAAAATTGTATCCATCTAGACATCTGGATCTAATGAGGAGAAAAAGGGAAGCTGAACTTCACTAATACATAAACTTAGATGCCTGAGCTGTTAAGCACCATCCCTTAGGTAGAAATTAGAGCAGCAACTCTGGTTCCCTGCCACCTGTCGACTGTAACCCTGAACCTCTTCCTTCCTACGAGAGAAGTAGAGCTTGAGTTGCATCTCTTGACTTTTAAAGCTAGAAATTCAACTAAAGTAGTAGTAAAGGAATAAGAAGTAAAAATAAAAAAGAACGAGGACTATGGAAAGACTAGGAAAACATTAGTAGAAAACAAAGCTATGGGAGAATTTACCTCTGAGGAATAGGACTAAAGAGAGGAAGAAGAGTTAGCTTCACTGCTTTTAATTATGTCTTCCTGTGCTATTTTTAAATCCACTTGGTTGAGTTATAATTTACACACAATAAATTACATTGTTTTGAAGTACACACTTTGATGAGTTTTGATGAATGAATATACCTTTGTAACTTCCTCCCCATTTAAAATTTAGAATATTTCCATCACCTCAAAAGTTAACTCATGTCAATTCCCAACTAATGCCCCACACCTGCTTTACCCAAGCAACCACAGATCTGATTTACATCACTGTAAATTATTTTTTACTTTTGTATGCAATTCGTATACACACAATCCTTCAATATCAACTCGTTTGCATCTTATGTCACTCAACATAATGTTTTTGAGTTTTATTCAGGTTGTGTGTATAGGGATTTCATTCTTTTTCATTGCTGACTTGTCCATCATATGACTAACCCACAATTTGTAATCCATTCATCTGGTGATTTACTTTTGGATTGCTTATAATTTTTAGTTTTTATAAATAAATTGTCTATCAACATTTTTGCACATGTCTTATGTGGACATATCTCTTCATGTCTCTTTTTTAAATGTTTAAGAGTGAAATTGTTGGGGATTTGCACCAGTACAGTTAACTCCATGTCCTTGTTACTGTCAGTCCTTTCAAATTGTAACCATTTTGGATGGTTGTGTAGTGGTAACTCACTGGGGTCATAAGTTGCATTTCCTTAATTATTTACTATTTGATTGCTTTTTATTTTCAGATTAGGTGAATTGAAGGAAAACAAAAACAAGCAATATGAACAGCTAATATTTGGCATTAATATTTTTTTTCTGGGAGACATCAAGAAGTTTTGAAAAGCAATCACTAATTTAAATAAAAACTTAACAGCTGCTGGGTCTAGTCTCCTGTTTATTGCATCTATTGAGATTTTCCCTTTTTTATTCAAAGAATTTATTTTTAATAAGACTTTCAATTAGTTCTTTCCATATTTTTACTCCATTATTTTAATTTCCTTCCATTTTCTTTTTTTTTTAATTTGCTTTTAGAGAATATTCATCAGGAATACTCATGAGGAATGCCTTTAGTCTCAATGACAAAGGAACCCTACACTTTTGGTTTTTGTGTGTGGAAGATATATTTTTCTTGGTAAATGCATCTGTGCTGAGAATCTTACACTGTTCATGAAAAAGCAAATATTTCTCTGAAAAGACGACAGAGGGGAACCATCCCGACTTCCTGAAAAACCAGACTCAATTAGGAAAGTTCTCTCTTTCCCTCTCCCCCTCTTCCCCCACCACTGTGCCCCATCCCTGCTGTTTTTTAAGTGCTTAATTTACTGATAAGGATTTGAATAAACCCGCAATAAGTGAAAAAAAAGAGAATTGAAAACGAAAACAGCTTTCTATATTATGGCTATTGTATCTGGATGTATAAAAAAATTAATGTAAAATTTATACGCTTGTAATGTCATATATGTTAGAGGAATAATATCCATCAGAGAAAGCTAGAAAGAAAAAAGTGTTAATGAGACACAACTCCCTTGCTTTTCATTTGTTTTCTTTTTGCCTTTTTGACCCCCTTCACACATTTCTCTCGCCCCCCACCTTAATATAATTTAAATCCCATTTTTCTCATAATAATAATCAAATTGCAAACAATAATTATCTTTTATACATAATACGTTGGGTTTTTTCACATTCTCTTATGTCTTCTTTCTTATTTTGCCCAATATTATTATTATTAATATTATATTATATAATATATATAATATATATAATATAATATATAATATATATAATATATATTATATATATAATATTATAAATATTAATATTTCCTTGATAAAACATTGACGATACCATAAAACAGCATTTTTCTATCATGATTCACGAAGTTTTGTGGCTGTCAGGAAGGCAAACCCTTTAGTTCCAATGATCAATATTAGAAGTGGATTGAACAGAAAGAATACTCACCACCATTTTTAGAAGATAGTGTGGGAACAGGTGATCTTTTTCAGTTTTGTTCTTCTCTGCTAGAAAATACTGTGGTAAAAATTATGGTAGTAATTAGTTCTGTATAGGACAAAATAATTAAGACAACGTAAAAATCAGTCTTGAAAGCAAATCATTGAAATGTATTATGTTACTGATTTTAATAAAAACAGATTATTTTCTTAATTACTTACAGTTTGCAAGCGAGGCACCCACTGTTGTCATCCAGACCACACACAAGATCCCTAGACTCCCAGCCACCAGTTGCCATGCTGTAGATGGGTGGTGTAACACTAAAGAAAACAGAAACAATGATGAAGTTTCATCGTTTCCCAGAAGTCATCAAATGTAAAATTTAAGACCATTGTGTTTCACCCTTAGAGGGCAACCATTCATTTTCTAATTCTTGAATGAGTTCATCCTGAATAAAACTATTTCTCAGCCACATTGAGAACCCTAGTTCTTTGATACGCAAATTTCCTCCCTATTAGCTTCTTGTTGACTTCAGTTCTTTCTTATCAGAAATGGACATACATTTCGTATGTACCTTTCTTGAGTCTTCCTCTACTCAAGCCTTATATGTTGCTTTTCTCTATGATAGACTTTTCACCCCCATCATCTCTATTTGCAACCTTACCTACTGAGTCTTTCCCACCCATTTCCATCCTCTTCTGGAAGATCCAGCCTTTTAAATCTAATTTCATTATGGACCTTGTCCTCTGAAGTGATCAAGAGACAATTCAATGCCATATATGATCTGACTTTTACTGGATTAAACATTATTTTTCTTAATGGTGAGTAAGATGATTAACTACTTAGTCACTTAAGCTAGAAACCTTGTTATCTTATTCTACTCATTTCTCACCTTACCTCCAACTTCCAGTTAATCATGAAGTCATATAAGCTCTACCGCCAAAATACTTTTTTTCTCCATAATCTGTCTTTCCCCTAACAAATTCTGTTAGTTCTTTGAAGCTAAGTGGTTATTGCTTCTTCATCTTTGTAGGTACCCTAAGTCCAGAGCAGGCCCACAGAACAAATTCAGACATAGTTGTGGGACTGAGTTATATTGAACTGAATTGAAGACTAATATCAAGAATTATTTTAAAATAACACAAAAAAAGTAATAGAATTTTCACAGTAGTTCTTACAAGTAATGCAATTCTGTAGGAATTTGAATCAATGCTATTTTAGAGGAAATGAACATAGTGAAGGACTATTTAAGAGACAAACAATTCCATGGTAATATCCTAAAATAATTAAGGAGAGTGTTGAAGATAGATAATTAGTGTAATGAGGCAATTTTATAGCGGTTTTGAGAAAAGTAATCTTCTAAACCCAAGAATCAAGATCTAGCAAATAACAAAATATATATAATATTGTACCTTTTCTTTTTTTCCTAAACAACCGTTTTCTGTGCTGAAGGTGAGAGGGCCTTGGAAACTTCAGTTCCGTGTAGTTTACTTGCTGTTCACTTGATTTGACACTTCTCTGGTTTGCCTTGGGTATTTTTTGCTTCTGTTGAGATTTGGAAAATTTTGGTTCTGTGTAGGTTACCTCTTGCTTGTTTACAATACCCTTGTTTTGCTTACTCTTAAACATTATTTTTTGGAAAGACTTAGATTGTTTCAGCTCAATCTTGATATCTTTCTGTGTCTCTCTTTAATATCTATGCAATAGAGAAATGTGAGGAAAAGAGTTACATGGTGACTGTATCAGCTCAGACAGTGAAAATTGCCTTCATTCTGATGTACAAGTAAACATTTAGGTATAACATTAAAAGGGTAAAAAAGGGAGGAAATGAGAGACTAAATCTCTCTCCCAACTTTGCAGTCCTTCTTCAGAAGAATAATTTTATTCCCCTTTAATGAGATTATACATTTCATTTCCTCTTTGAATCAGGTTTTGAAAGGAGCAGATTAAGGAGTAGATATGTTTTTCCCTCTCAACATTCTCTGTATAATGAATCATGTTGACAATGTGTAGACTATGGCTAAAACACAACTACATTAACAAAGTGTTGATTATTTAAATTTAATATTAAAGTTTTTATTTCAAATCAGGTTGGCATAAAGTTTATTGTATCACTGAAATAACCCATTACTCAGTAGATTCTTTACTAATAGAGGAAAACCCCAACTC
The DNA here is from genome assembly GCF_963455315.2 of Globicephala melas. Taxonomy (NCBI): domain Eukaryota; kingdom Metazoa; phylum Chordata; class Mammalia; order Artiodactyla; family Delphinidae; genus Globicephala; species Globicephala melas. The sequence continues at coordinate 94,435,982 of NC_083323.1, read as the reverse complement.
TTTCAAGAACTGGGTAGAGTCTACATTTGTACAATAACCATGTATCTCTCAATCTGCCAGCCTAACGTCTTTTTTCTACTTAACTAGATTATATTTACCTACAGGCACATACTCACACACAGAGGCAGACACACAGACCATCTAAATTAAAGAGACAAGGCCAATGAATCACCAAAAATAAACAAAAGAAATTAAAAGGTAATGTATAAAATTTTTTAAATTTATTCAATCTCATTAATAAAGAAAGAAAGCAAATGAAAAGAATAGAACAACTTTCACCTGTGAGAACACTAAATAACTGATACTTTTCTGAATTGGCAAATGACTGTGAGTATAAAATTGTCGATAGTTATTAAAACATAAAATATACAGGCTTTTTACCAGCAATTCTATTTTAAGTAATTTATCTTACAAAATATTTTTTAAATATTCAAAGTTGTGTAGCACCTGTTTTTGGTTTTATTTACTAAAAGCTAAATTGGAAAAACAAAAGAACAAAAAGTTGTCAAGAGAACGGTTCACAATTAAGGGAGTTGTTAAAGTTATGAGACATTTATACCCTAGTATACCATTGTTTAATATAACAAATATTATTTTAAATTTTTATTTATTTATTTATTTATGGCTGTGTTGGGTCTTTGTTTCTGTGCATGGGCTTTCTCTAGTTGTGGCAAGGGGGGGCCACTCCTCATCGCGGTGCGCAGGCCTCTCACTATCGCAGCCTCTGTTGTTGTGGAGCACAGGCTCCAGACGCACAGGCTCAGTAATTATAGCTCACGGGCCCAGATGCTCTGCGGCATGTGGGGTCTTCCCAGACCAGGGCTCGAACCCGTGTTCCCTGTATTGGCAGGCAGATTCTCAACCACTGTGCCACCAGGGAAGCCCAACAAATATTACTGATGTGTAAAGCAAAATAATAGATTTGTAACGTGCTATGTCTTTGGTGGTTACTTGTAGGTAGAGTTTTGGCAGGTTTGCACTGCTCTCAATTTTATTGAAAATTAAAGAACATATGTTAAAATCTATTTAAAGGTGAAAATTTGAGTATTTAAAAATATTGAATAATAAATAATTTTATACATAGGGCCTTTTCTATATTTACCCTTCTATAAATTTACTGAGTAAACTCAAAACAACTGGGATAAAGTTATTTTCAAATTAAGAATTTTTTACACTTCCTCAAATTGTTTTCTGAAAGTTTTGACCAATTCATTTAGCACCAGCAAAAATGATATTTAAGAGGAACTGGCATTGTAAGAATGTTGCTGTTTAAATATTTAGAACAATTAAACTATTTTTGGTACCAGAAAAGGAAGGAAAATGACTATTGTTTTTGAAAATAAATAATTGAATAAGCTGATCTAGAAAATGTTAAAAGTGATAGAATCAGGTGGAATATTGGTTCAAATTGAAGCATTACATAGACTTAGATCTCTAATTTCACAACATATAATTGAACAAATTTCAGATAAACTGAAATGTTAAATGTAAACCATGAGATGATAAAACTGATAAACGACTGAAAGAAAGTGTAAGTAAATAGTTATAACTTTCTAGTCACACACAGACAAGAAAGAGAGTTAGGTTAAATTATAGAAACATCATTTTCTTGCTAATGTAAAGATTTTTATCAATAATAATCACACTAAAAGACTTTTATTTCATCACTAACCAAAGAAATACAAACTACTATATTAATGATATACATTTTCACCTACAGAATCAGTAAATATTTATAAGCCAAATGCAACCACACAGAGTTGGACAAAGTGCAGGAAAACAGGCATTCATTTACACGGACTTTTGGTTAATCTAAATCTTTCCCTTCTGGAAAATAATTTGTCAGTATGTAAATATCAAAACCAAATAATAAAAACATCTACTGATAAAAGATTTCAAAATAATGTGAAAATGATGGGTTATTTCAAAAAAGAGCCTAAATAGTTGGAAAATAAAACGACAGAAAAATTCCAAGACAAAGAAACAAAAAAGTTCAAGGGATAGCTGGGTTCATACTCCACAACATTGTTTACAAAATGAGCATGTAACATAATTTTACAAAAATTATTTTTTCCTAAACTATCATTTAATACATTCTGAGTTAATTGTTGAAAGTAGTGTTAAAAAGTTACATACATTTTTAACTTCTTGAGAGAAGGAAATAAACAAAAGTAATACTCAGTGACTTGAAGAATAAATTTAAAAATAAATTTTGTAGGGGCTTCCGGGAAGATGGCGGAAGAGTAAGACGCTGAGATCACCTTCTTCCCCACAGATACACCAGAAATACATCTACACGTGGAACAACTCCTACAGAACACCTACTGAACGCTGGCAGAAGACCTCAGACCTCCCAAAAGGCAAGAAACCCCCCACGTACCTGGGTAGGGCAAAAGAAAAAAGAATAAACAGAGACAAAAGGATAGGGACGGGTCCTGCACCAGCGGGAGAGAGCTGTGAAGGAGGAAAGGTTTCCACACACTAGGAAGCCCCTTCGCGGGCGGAGACTGCGGGTGGTGGAGGCGGGGAGCTTCGGGGCCGCGGAGGAGAGCACAGCAACAGGGGTGCGGAGGGCAAAGCGGGGAGATTCCCGCACAGAGGATCGGGCCGACCGGCACTCACCAGCCCGAGAGGCTTGTCTGCTCACCCGCCGGGGCGGGCGGGGCTGGGAGCTGAGGCTCGGGCTTCGGTCGGAGCGCTGGGAGAGGACTGCGGTTGGCGGCGTGAACACAGCCTGCAGGGGGTTAGTGCGCCACGGCTGGCCGGGAGGGAGTGCGGGAAAGTCTGGAGCTGCCGAAGAGGCAAGAGACTTTTTCTTGCCTCTTTGTTTCCTGGTGCGCGAGGAGAGGGGATTAAGAGCGCTGCTTAAAGCAGCTCCAGAGACGGGCGCGAGCCGCGGCTAAAAGCGCGGACCCCAGAGACGGGCATGAGACGCTAAGGCTGCTGCTGCCGCCACCAAAAAGCCTGTGTGCAAGCACAGGTTACTCTCCACACACCCCTTCCGGCTGGTGCAACGTCACGGTGACCTCTGCCGCCGCTGGCTCGCCCCGCCCTCCATGCACCCCCCCCCCCCACCGCCCGAGTGAGCCAGAGCCCTCGAATCAGCGGCTCCTTTAACCCCGTCCTGTCTGAGCAAAGAACAGACGCCCTCAGGCGACCTACATGCAGAGGTGGGGCCAAATCCAAAACTGAGTCCCCGGGAGCTGTGAGAACAAAGAAGAGAAAGGGAAATCTCTCCCAGCAGCTGCAGAAGCAGCGGATTAAAGCTCCACGAACAACTTGATGTCTGTGGAATACATGAATACACAACGAATCATCCCAAATTGAGGAGGTGGACTTTGAGAGCAAGATTTATGCTGTATAGCTTTGCTTCCACCATTTGTCCTAGGGTTCTATCCGTCCGTTGTTTCTTTGGTTTTTTTTCTTTTTTTTCTTAATAATTATTTTTTATTTTAATAACTTTATTATATTTTATCTTACTTTATTGTATTTTACTTTATCTTCTTTCTTTTTTTCCTTCCTTCCCTCCTTCCTTCCTCCCTCCCTCCCTTTCTTTCTTTCTTTCTACTTCTACTAATTCTTTCTTTCTACTTTTTTTCCCTTTTATTCTGAGCCGTGTGGATGAAAGGCTCTTGGTGCTGCAGCCAGGAGTCAGTGCTGTGCCTCTGAGGTGGGAGAGCCAACTTCAGGACACTGGTCCACAAGAGGCCTCCCAGCTCCACATAATATCAAACAGCAAAAATCTCCCAGAGATCTCCATCTCAACACAAGCACCCAGCTTCACTCAACGACCAGCAAGCTACAGTGCTGGACATCCTATGCCAAACAACTAGCAAGACAGGAACACAACACCACCCATTAGCAGAGAGGCTGCCTAAAATCATAATAAGGCCACAGACACCCCAAAACACACCACCAGACGTGGACCTGCCCACCAGAAAGACAAGATCCAGCCTCATCCACCAGAACACAGGCACTAGTCCCCTCCACCAGGAAGCCTACACAACCCACTGAACCAACCTTAGCCACTAGGGACAGACACCAAAAACAACGGGAACTACGAGCCTGCAGCCTGCAAAAAGGAGACCCCAAACACAGTAAGATAAGCAAAATGAGAAGACAGAAAAACACACAGCAGAAGGAGCAAGATAAAAGCCCACCAGACCTAACAAATGAACAGGAAATAGGCAGTCTACCTGAAAAAGAATTCAGGATAATGATAGTAAAGATGAACCAAAATCTTGGAAATAGAATGGTCAAATTGCAAGAAATATTTAACAAGGACCTAGAAGAACTAAAGATGAACCAAACAATGATGAACAACACAATAAATGAAATTAAAAATACTCTAGATGGGATCAATAGCAGAACAACTGAGGCAGAAGAACGGATAAGTGAACTGGAAGATAAAATAGTGGAAATAACTACTGCAGAGCAGAATAAAGAAAAAAGAATGAAAAGAACTGAGGACAGTCTCAGAGACCTCCGGGACAACATTAAATGCACCAACATTCGAATTATAGGGGTTCCAGAAGAAGAAGAGAAAAAGAAAGGGGCTGTGTAAATATTTGAAGAGATTATAGTTGAAAACTTCCCTAATATGGGAAGGGAACTAGTTAATCAAGTCCAGGAAGCACAGAGAGTCCCATACAGGATAAATCCAAGGAGAAATATGCCAAGACACATATTAATCAAACTGTCAAAAATTAAATACAAAGAAAACATATTAAAAGCAGCAAGGGAAAAACAACAAATAACACACAAGGGAATCCCCATAAGGTTAACAGCTAATCTTTCAGCAGAAACTCTGCAAGCCAGAAGGGAGTGGCAGGACATATTTAAAGTGATGAAGGAGAAAAACCTGCAACCAAGATTACTCTACCCAGCAAGGATCTCATTCAGATTTGATGGAGAAATTAAAACCTTTACAGACAAGCAAAAGCTGAGAGAGTTCAGCACCACCAAACCATCTTTACAACAACTGCTAAAGGAACTTCTCTAGGCAAGAAGCACAAGAGAAGGAAAAGACCTACAATACCGAACCCAAAACAATCAAGAAAATGGGAATAGGAACATACATATCGATAATTACCTTAAATGTAAATGGACTAAATGCTCCCACCAAAAGACACAGATTAGCTGAATGGATACAAAAACAAGACCCATATAGTTGCTGTCTACCACAGACCCACTTCAGACCCAGAGACACATACAGACTGAAAGTAAGGGGATGGAAAAAGATATTTCATGCAAATGGAAACCAAAAGAAAGCTGGAGTAGCAATTCTCATATCAGACAAAATAGACTTTAAAATAAAGACTATTAGAGGAGACAAAGAAGTACACTACATAATGATCAAGGGATCGATCCAAGAAGAATATATAACAATTGTAAATATTTATGTACCCAACATAGGAGCACCTCAACACATAAGGCAAATACTAACAGCCATAAAAGGGGAAATCGACAGTAACACATTCATAGTAGGGGACGTTAACACCCCACTTTCACCAATAGACAGATCATCCAAAATGCAAATAAATAAGGAAACAAAAGCTTTAAATGATACATTAAACAAGATGGACTTAATTGATATTTATGGGACATTCCATCCAAAAACAACAGAATACACATTGTTCTCAAGTGCTCATGGAACATTCTCCAGGATAGATCATATTTTGGGTCACAAGTCAAGCCTTGGTAAATTTAAGAAAATCGAAGTTGTTTCAAGTATCTTTTCCAACCACAACACTATGAGACTAGATATCAATTACAGGAAAAGATCTGTAAAAACTACAAACACATGGAGGCTAAACAATACACTACTTAATAACAAAGTGATCACTGAAGAAATCAAAGAGGAAATAAAAGAATACCTAGAAACAAATGACAATGGAGACACGATGACCCAAAATCTATGGGATGCAGCAAAAGCAGTTCTAAGAGGGAAGTTTATAGCAATACAATCCTACCTTAAGAAACAGGAAACATCTCGAATAAACAACCTAACCTTGCACCTAAAGCAATTAGAGGAAGAAGAACAAAAAAAAAACCCAAAGTTAGCAGAAGGAAAGAAATCATAAACATCAGATCAGAAATAAATGAAAAAGAAATGAAGGAAACGATAGCAAAGATCAATAAAACTAAAAGCTGGTTCTTTGAGAAGATAAACAAAATTGATAAACCATTAGCCAGACTCATCAAGAAAAAAAGGAAAAAGACTCAAATCAATAGAATTACAAATGAAAAAGGAGAAGTAACAAGTGACACTGCAGAAATACAAAAGATCATGAGAGGTTACTACAAGCAACTGTATGCCAATAAAACGGACAACTTCAAAGAAATGGACAAATTCTTAGAAATGCACAACCTGCCAAGACTGAATCAGGAAGAAATCTTGAGAATGAAAAACGGAGCTGGAGGAATCAGGCTCCCTGACTTCAGACTATACTACAAAGCTACAGTAATCAAGACAGTATGGTACTGGCACAAAAACAGAAAGACAGATCAATGGAACAGGATAGAAAGCCCAGAGATAAACCCATGCACATATGGTCACCTTATCTTTGATAAAGGAGGCAGGAATGTACAGTGGAGAAAGGACAGCCTCTTCAATAAGTGGTGCTGGGAAAACTGGACAGGTACATGTCGAAGTATGAGATTAGATCACTCCCTAACACCATACACAAAAATAAGCTCAAAATGGATTAAAGACCTAAATGTAAGGTCAGAAACGATCAAACTGATAGAGGAAAACATAGGCAGAACACTCTATGACATAAATCACAGCAACGTCCTTTTTGACCCACCTCCTAGAGAAATGGAAATAAAAACAAAACTAAACAAATGGGACCTAATGAAACTTCAAAGCTTTTGCACAGCAAGGAAACCATAAACAAGACCAAAACACAACCCTCAGAATGGGAGAAAATATTTGCAAATGAAGCAACTGACAAAGGATTAATCTCCAAAATTTACAAGCAGCTCATGCAGCTCAATAACAAAAAAACAAACAATCCAATCCAAAAATGGGCACAAGACCTAAATAGACATTTCTCCAAAGAAGATATACAGACTGCCAACAAACACATGAAAGAATGCTCAACATCATTAATCAGTAGAGAAATGCAAATCAAAACTACAATGAGATATCATCTCACACCAGTCAGAATGGCCATCATCAAAAAATCTACAAACAATAAATGCTGGAGAGGGTGTGGAGAAAAGGGAACCCTCTTGCATTGTTGGTGGGAATGTAAATTTATACAGCTACTGTGGAGAACAGTATGGAGGTTCCTTAAAGAACTACAAATAGAACTACCATATGACCCAGCAATCCCACTACTGGGCATATACCCTGAGAAAACCATAATTCAAAAAGAGTCATGTACCAAAATGTTCATTGCAGCTCTATTTACAATAGCCCAGAGATGGAAACAACCTAAGTGTCCGTCATCGGATGAATGGATAAAGAAGATGTGGCACATATATACAGTGGAATATTACTCAGCTATAAAAAGATATGAAACTGAGCTATTTGTAATGAGGTGGATAGACCTAGAGTCTGTCATACAGAGTGAAGTAAGTCAGAAAGAGAAAGACAAATACCGTATGCTAACACATATATATGGAATTTAAGAAAAAAAAATGTCATGAAGAACCTAGGGATAAGACAGGAATAAAGACACAGACCTACTAGAGAATGGACTGGAGGATATGGGGAGGGGGAAGGGTAAGCTGTGACAAAGCGAGAGAGAGGCATGGACATATATACACTAACAAACGTAAGGTAGATAGCTAGTGGGAAGCAGCCGCATAGCACAAGGATATCAGGTCAGTGCTTTGTCATCGCCTGGAGGGGTGGGATATGGAGGGTGGGAGGGAGGGAGACGCAAGAGGGAAGAGATATGGGAACATATGTATATGTATAACTGATTCACTTTGTTATAAAGCAGAAACTAACACACCATTGTAAAGCAATTATACTCCAATAAAGATGTTAAAAAAAAAAGATGTAAAAAAATAAAAAAATAAAAAGTAAATAAATAAATATTTTAGAAAAAGGAAACTTATGTGTGGAATTTTATTATACCAAGTAAATTTACCATTAAACATGAAAAAAACTTCCTGTCACCTTCTTTTGTGATAGTCAAAGGGTGTGCATTGCACAAGTTCAGTGAGAATTTCCTGTATTGTGGTTCCAGAAACATTTTAGAAGATAGTGATTTTACTGCTTCTTGTTCATACTACACATCTGTGTCTCATCAGCAGATGATGCACGCACACTTGAATACACAAGTTTTCTTTTTGAAAAAATTTCTTCATACACAACTTTCAGGTTCCTTAGCCTACAGCTCAGCTCCGTGATCTAACCCAGTTCTTGAACAAGCAGCCATCGTGCCTTTCCTGCATGAACACTGGAACAACATTTCATATGGCAGGTATGTGCAGCCCAAGTCATAAAATGAAAAAATTAAAATAACCAGGAAAAATATCTTGTGGGTATGGCTAATTTGAGGCAACGCTGTAGGACAAAAGTATACATTTTTAGGCTCCCCATGTATCTGTACTTTCTACTTTAATTTCATTTTTCTGATTCTTCATTCTGTAACTTAGAAATGATTTTGTGAAGATTTTTCCAACAGGTTTAAAGAGTGGATTCTGACAGGGATAGCTCTAAATTCTGATTGGCATCTGAATTTACCAGGAAAAATATAAACAACATAATTCTAGCATGAAAATATATAGAGAATGTTAAACATTATCAACAAAATGTTTAAAAGTGTTTTTTTTTTAATTTACCATTTGTGTTGTGACATCCCCCAAACCACCCAGATTAACAGTTTGACACATTGAACTGTTGTGAATGACGACACCCTTTGGGAGTACTCTAATGTTAATGCAGAATCTCCTGATGCTAAATTATTTTAGGGGAAATGCCTGTGAGCAAGTAATTTTTGGTATGAGAAGACGTAATACATGTAAAAAATGGTTCCTGTAAAAAAGTGGTTTTTTACGTATCATAATTCAATGTACTGTGAAATGAACTCAGGTTCCCAAGTTATTAGCGCTACATTGGTTGGGGAACCTCTCATCACACCATGTCTTCTCTTCACAGTACAGCCTCTACAAAGCTATGAGCAGCCTGACATTTCTCAGAGTAGCGAATACACTGAGATTAGCAGAAGGACACACTCCCAAGTAGTATTAATATTATTGTAACAATGATGGAATACATGTCATTTAAATGAAAGACTCTGGGTCTAGACAAACTTTCATTTGATTTCTGACTTGGGTACTTAATAGCTCTGATTCCTTGAGAAAATAACATTATTAATGGATCCTACATTTTCTCAGCTACCTAATGGGAATCAGATTCTCTATCTTGTGATTTTTTTGTTGCTGTTACAAAACTAAGAGTTTGTTATATCAGCCCACAAGACCGAACTTGGTGCCTGTTGATCTCTTTTTACTACAGATCTCTAAACTTCTTTGTCAAATTTAAAAATAAGTGGTAAGTACAGTTTGATAAGATAGAGCTGATAAAGAGGAAAAGGTATGGCTAATCTCACTGAAGAATAAAGTACATCATATAAAATTTTTGGTATTGGGTGGAGTTCTAAATGGAATGTCTTCATTTTCCAACATTTCATTGACAAAATTATGGGGTTATTAAACCAAGGAACTTTTTGGATTCTCTCACTGGTTTCTGCTTTTAAGAACTTCAGCTCCTGTGTTTGTTCTTTAAATCTATACCCTATCTCTCTTTCTTTATAGCTTTTCAGACCATTCCATGGAGGCTGATTTCTGGGGTCTTAGGAGTAATGTGCCTTTTGTTGGTGGCTGCTTTGCGAGTTTTGTTGGAAAATTGTAAGTTTTTCTAATCAAGACTATATAAAAAGATCAAAATTGTGATGAAACTGTCTTACAATAAAGGTTTCATTTTGCTAATGTGTAATATTTTGTTATTTCATAAATCTGTGTCTGATGAAGTAAATTTCTAATTACTTCTTACAGCATTTACTAAACAAAATGTTCAGCCGACATTCTCTCCAGGACCCTCCACAGATCTCCAGGAAGGTGGGTTCCATACTTTGGAAAACTTTAGTGCTGTTAGAGAATGAAATATTCTTGTTTTTCTCACACAGAAGCATGAAGGGATATTATGCTTAGTAATAGAAATTATAGGATAGTCTCATTTTATGGCTAACTTAGTTTATTAAATTACATTGAATGTGTGTCATTTATATATTAAGTAATAAGGAAAATATTAGCCGGAAGTGACCTATTTTTCCTATGTGACTGCTCATGTTTAAGTAACAAAAGCAAATTACAGTAAATATTGTAGCTGATCCTAAGTGCCTGTTTGTGTTTCATAACACATACTTTGATACCTCTTTACCTGTACCTCCGCTTCTTCCATAACTCAGAAAGAAGCACAGAGATTTCTGCAATTCTAAACTCTACTTAACCAGTGAACGTCAGCTCAAAGATATTTTTAAACATATCTTTTCCTAAATGATGTCTCATCATCTTCTGTGTTCATATAGCACTTCATTCATATCTTTTTTCCCTCAGCGTTTTTCCAACTTTATTGAGATATAATTGACATATGACATCGTGTAAGTTTAAAGTGTACAATGATTCACTTATTACAATATTATTGCCACCATAGCATTAACTAACACCTCCATCATGTCACACAACTATCATGTCTTTTTGTGGTGAGAATGTTTAAGAAGCTCTCTTGTAGCAACTCTCCCAAGTATATAATACAGTACTGTTAACTCTAGTTATAATGATGCACAGTAGATCCCTAAAACTTAATCATCTTCTAAATGGAAGCTCGTACCTTTTGACCAACAGCTCCCCATTTCCCCCACATCCCAGCCCCTGGTAGCCCATTCAACTCTACAATCTCAGCACCACTCATTTGACAAAGATTTGAGTGCCTACCACATAATATGACTTTTATCACTGAGGATGGTAAATGTTGAAGACACTATCACTAGTAAACTGGATGGTCAGACTTCAAGCTAAGTGCTTTATTAACTTCATTTTGAAATAAAATATCCAGAATTATTTTCTGACTCAGGAAGTATGCTAAAATGCTTTCCTCCTTTAAATATCTCTTTTATCTAGTTCACTTTTAATTACACAGCAGAGATCAACTTTGGGTCACTTCCTCAAAAGAGGTTCTTCTAACCGCCCCCCATCCTATACTCTGCTACACAGTATTTTAACATACTGAATTTCTTGTGTATACTTACACAAATTATCATTAAATATAATTCATAAATGACTGAAATTTGTATAATTCTGTCTCTATCTCTAGACTATAATCTTCATGAGGAAGAAGGGTCATGTCTGAGTCATTCAGATTAATATCCCCTGAACTGTGGTGTATGCAGTAAATTCTCAAAGAATAGTTGTAGAAAAACATTAAATAACAAATGAGTAAATAGCACTGAAAACAACGGAATCTCCAATGTCATCAAGTCACGTTTTGTTTTTTCTCTTAGGATCTGGCTGCTGTTCTTGCCAAGAAAAGTGGATTGGCTACCAATGCAGCTGTTACTTCATTTCTAGTGAATCAAAAACATGGAAAGACAGTAGAAATTTTTGTGTTTCTCAGAATTCCAGTCTACTTCAGATACAAAACAGAAATGAACTGGCATGTATTTAATTCTGATTTTTCTACAATTTTTTTGACCTAGGAAAATATTATCTAAGTAAGCTGAATACTTTGATTCAAGTCTTTAATCAGATAGTAAATAGGCAGTTATATTTGAACTAATTTCCTACACTTTGAAACAGTCAAACAATATACACAAAATTTCTCAAAGATTTACATTATAGGAATGTGACAGATAAAGTACAAGAAACTTTTTAGAGAGAATTCAAAGAATAAATAATAGATCATTATTTTTATTCAAAGGACTTTGAATTTTTAGTTCATTAATTGAATTTATAATTTGTTTTGTAATTATATAGCTTTTGTTATCACTCTTGGAATGAATATGAAGAATATTATAAAACAATTACCCAACTCTTAAGAAAAAGTGAAAATTTTCTCTAGCTCCATGCAGAACCTGTGCTAAGATTTATCCCTCAAGATACTGTTGGTTTGGGATCAAATTTGATTGCTGATCCCCTGTGAAGGAAGTGTTCCATGAAAGCTCTAATTCCCTTTATGACGTTTTTCATTCTTTCAAGAAGTGAGATTTTGTGGTACGTTTTCCTCCATAAATGAATGGGCCTGATGAATGAGAACTATGAGGCATGTGGCTTGACTATACCTCCTAAATTAAAAGTTAAAAATGATTTTAGTTTGTATAATTGAAAAACTGAATCTGAATAATAGACACTGACTTTCTTAAAAGTACCTGATCCCTAGAGTAGATTCAAAATAGATTAATATGTTGGTCTTTGTTTCCAAACAGGATTTTATGAAATTCATTTCCTATCATTACTGGATTGGACTCTCTTACAGTGAAGAACATCATGCCTGGTTGCGGGAGGATAATTCTACTGTCTCCCAAGATCTGTAAGTTTCTGGCACTCAAAACCTTTTTCTGTTCTTTTTGAGTTTATCCTTAGATCTGATCAGAGAACGTAACATCCAGGAACACTGTAGGTAAGATATCCTGTTTAGGACGTGAGAATACAGAAAAGAGAATTGATACAACAGAATAACAATTTTAGTCCCAACCACAACACCCAAGTGTATGCTCAAGTGACATGAAGTTAGTGTACTTGTGACTCTAAAAGAGCTTTTGATATATGCTTTTATTTCCTGCCTTGGTACAAGCACTTGGATATGTATGTACATATACAGATTCTCACATACACAAAAGCCATCCAGAGAAAAGAGTATATCCACTATTTTCCTTATTCTGGTGGAGCCCAATATTCTCAGCATCATCCCATATTTCAAACATTCTGGGCTTATTTTCTGTGTATTTGTAATCTTCAAATCTCATTTTCATTCATAAACATGGGATTTACAGTATCATACAATGACAGGTTTTATGCTCTGATTTTTTCCCTAGACTAGATTAGCAGATGCATCTTAGAAGTAAAGTATATAACATACCCAAACCATTAAAAACAACAGCAAAAACAAAAAAATCCCCAACTTCATTGCTATTGATTATTGATGCAATAGCCGAGTTTTTGTAACATTGTACTCTGAAATTGTGAAAACTGACTTGAATGGAAAAAAGATAATGTCTCAATGTGGTAATATCTCATTAAAATGCTTTTAAAATGTCTGTAGTTCTATCATTTAACAAAAACATCATCCTTGAACATTCTCATTTCCTTTTCCCAATATATTAAAACATTATTCTTCATTACAGATTTCCATCCTTTCACCCTCTAAATCCAAAGAACTGCATAATATATGACCCAAGCGGAGGAGTTTCGGATACAGACTGTGGGAGTCAACATCGTTATGTCTGTAAGCAACAGCTTATTTAGATGTCTCTTGGGGCAGAAGGGGTGTGCAATGAAGATTCAGTATACTTAGAATGGTAACATATATTACTAACTACCTACTTCTGGGATCTGTAAAATGTTTCAAATTGTGTCTTATCAATCATAATTTTCATGTATTTGAAAATGTGTTTAAATTTTTTATCAAGATATAATTGACATATAACATTACATTAGCTTCAAGTATACAACATAACAATAACTAGACACTAGGTCTAATTAACATCCATCATCATATATAGTTATAATTTTTAAATTTTGCCATGTGTCTTAAAATGGATGAAAGGTGTGCCTACACCTAAAATTATAGTCCAGACAAGTAATTTCATGAATATTAATGTATATGGTAAAGAGTGAATTTAATAGTTTATACATATATTCTTGGAAACTCTCTGCAGAAATTTAAATAAAACTTAATTCATGCCAAATAATATATATCACATCGTATCAGTCCTTTGTGTGGCATATGAGTTGAGAAGTCCCATCCTCATCTCTCTTTTTCCGGAAGTAAAAATAATTTTAGTGTTCCTTTTCAGTTCTTTCTGCATTTCTATACATCTATATGTTCTAATTTAGAGCTGGAAGTGCCATATAATAGTTTCTTCATATGTGTCACCTGGCCTCAGAGGGGAACACATTTGTGTGTCTTCTCTTGATGCTACAGAGTTCTGCAGAACAGTTGGAAGTCTCTGGCCAAATATATGGTCTCACGTGATTGCTTTCATATTTTGCAAGAGGCAAGGGCATCTAAGCCCTGATCATATAAATTTATAATACTTATTTCTTTACTCCACCTATCTTTCTTGCCTATGCTTATCCATCAGTAAAAAAAAAGCCATTCTTACATGTACATTGAAGATTTTAATCTCTAGCCAGTCCCCAAAGCCTTTTCCTAAAAGTATGTACCAAAACTAAATACTGTAAGATGTTACAGAAAAACCCAAATGAACTTCTGGGCCAACCCAATAATTACCCTTTTTTTTGGGGGGGGGTGGAGGAGGGGCTAGCTCATTTTATTGAAGGATTTCTAAATAGGTAAAAGAAAGGGTGGGAACACAATGAGTTCTGATGCCCGTCTGACCTGGAAGAGATTTTCCCAACCTCACAGATATCAAAAGCCAATTCCCTTTTTGTAATTGTTGCATCTACATCTTAAAAATTGTGTATTGACATCTATATTTGCTCTCTAGTTTTATATTTTAATTAAATAATAATAATTAAGAACCCAAAGTTGATTTTTAAAATACAAAGAGTCAGGAAGAGGAAAGAGCCTCTTATGTTTTATTTCTCAAAATATAAATATAATAGTACTACAACTTGAACTCTTCACATTCTTGTATGCAGGTTGACTTAGGAAAAATGCACTTAAGTTATACTATGCAAAATTCAGGATAGACTATAACATCTTTCAAATGTTTAACTTGGACTAAGTGAACATGCATTGCACTTTCTAGATATTTGAAATGTTTTGCCTGTGCTGTCCATGTGATTTTCATAATAATATCGTTTAATTGAATTTAAAAAGAACATTATAGGCAACCTTATAATGAAAATAAATACTTTTCTGTTCCAACTGTCCCATCAATCTGTCCTCTTCCCACAAAAATTTCCTCTGAGTTTTTTGTGTGTTTCTTTGTTTTTTCCTACCTGGAGTAGTTTTCTCTGTAATGAACCAAGGATAGTCTATTTTCATAATTTTTGTCCAGGATGAATCTCAACTGTATTTATTTAGCCACATTAAAGTATAGGTTCAAATTGTTACTTTCATATCATTACACTATGAAGTGTCCAGAGTTCAATCAGCCTTTTTTTTTTTTTCCTGAGAACTCATGAACATTTATTACAATGCTGCAAGAACAATGAGGGAACGGAAGGTGTTAAATATGACAGATGATGTCTAATTTCAGAGAGTAATCTATGTCAAAATTGTCTCCATCGAGGGAAGAAAATTCCTGTTGCCACCCAATTATAGCTCAGATGTTTTTTTAAGCTCCCATATCTTTTCAGGGCATTGTGATGGAAAGTGCTGATTCGAATGAAGAGTACTGGTCACCCATGGCAGTGGCCTGCTCACATCTGGCCCCATCATACTAATCACAGTCAATCCAGGAGCATCTGACCCATTTCATTTTTATTATTTTTTCTGCCACTCTTACCTGCATTCTATTTTCCTTCATCCTGAAAATATCTTTGTAGTCCTTGGGATGGGAACAACATTTTTTTTTTTTTTTTTTTTTTTTTTGCGGTACGCGGGCCTCTCACTGTTGTGGCCTCTCCCGTTGCAGAGCACAGGCTCCGGACGCGCAGGCTCAGCGGCCATGGCTCACGGGCCCAGCTGCTCCGCGGCATGTGGGATATTCCCGGAGCAGGGCACGAACCCGTGTCCCCTGCCTCGGCAGGCGGACTCTCAACCACTGTGCCACCAGGAAAGCCCTAAAATAAGTTAATTCTTAATGTGTAATGAAATATAACATAAAAATAAAGACACTATCATGAAAAAGACAGGGATCTAGGGCATTAGACATGTGTTTAATTCACAGAGCCACGTTTACTAAGTTAATAATTTCACAAATTGCAAGAAGAAGAAAAGAAACAAAGAAAGAAACGGAGAAAGACAGAAAAAAAGGGGGAGAGGGAGGGAGGGAGGAAGACAAAGAATATTAACAAAACCTGGTGTGGGTATTTTAAAAAGTAAAAGAAAATGAAATGCATCTTGTATCAATAATGTAAATCATGTAGTAAAGTTCTTTATAGTGAAGGACTTACAAAGAATAAAATAGTAGGTTCTAAAATTTTAGGAAAAAGACAAGTAAAGAATCTCGCCTCTGAATAACACGAGTGAAAAATAATTTTTTTTCTTTTTGAAATAATCACTACTGAATATGTAAGAGCCTTTTATAAATGAAATGTGAATATGAATTACATTTTGCACCTAAAATTAAAACTTTTTTTAGTTTATACATACAATATGTAATTTAATTTAAACTTCATTATTAAGTATGTGGAAAATGTGGGTATTATTTTATTTCTTATTTATGTATTATTTAGGTAAATATTTATTATTATTTTATGGGTGAAGAAATTAAATCTTAGAGGCGGCCAAAATCATACTGCTTATTCAGTATAAACCTATCAGCTATGAGTAATTTATAATATTTTTAGTTAAAAAAGCACTTTTAAATTTATGTCACTTGAGTTGAATATCATAGAAATCCACTAAGGTAAATATGGCATGTCTTATACCTCTATTTAATAGAAAAGGAAACGTAAGTCCATAGAGGCTGTTATTGTCCCAGATCTCAAAGCTAGAGACTGGTAAAATTTTGATTAAAACCCAGTTCTAACTCCAAATACTAAGGCTGTTATCTCAAATTGTGAGATACATTCCTTTAGGTAGTTATTGAAATGAAGGAGGAAAAAACCTTTCAAGTTTTTGAAGCCAGGATTTAAAATATAACATGACCATAATATAAAATGAACATAAGTGAATCATAGTAAATTACTTTTCTATGACTTATATGCTTGTATCAAATTCTGGGTATCTTAAAATTGTACAGAAAGACCAAACTACATTTATGTGGAAAGTACATACCCACGCTGTGATGGGCCTACGGATCTCGGACCAACCCCATCATAGAATTATGACTGCCCATCTATCCCACAGATGAATCCAAATGCTTCATTTTTTACAAAGGATTACTGAATAAAATAAAAATGTGAATTTTTTTCCTGTTTCCTCTCCTTGGGGTGAGTTGATATATTTAGATTAGAAAAGTGAGAATACAGAAAACTTTCACCCATGCAGACATGAAAAAGGAAAGAATGGAAATGAGAATTCATATAGAGCCAGGTAAAATTACTTTTAAATTTTCTCTTACTATAAAATAAAAAACAAAATGTTAAAAAATGTAATAGCTGTTTTTAGTTCACCTACACTAAGATACTTAAAGATGTTTTTCATCACTGATAGTGAATGATAACACACACAGTTTTTTTTTTTTTTTTTTTTTTTTTTTTTTGCGGTACACGGGCCTCTCATTGTTGCGGCCTCTCCCCGTTGCGGAGCACAGGCTCAACGGCCATGGCTCACGGGCCCAGGCACTCCGCGGCATGTGGGATCCTCCCGGACCGGGGCACGAACCCGTGTCCTCTGCATCGGCAGGCAGACTCTCAACCACTGCGCCACCAGGGAAGCCCCACACACAGTTTTTTATTTATAGTCGTCTTATTTTATTTGGTGGTAACTTTATTGGTGGTAATTGCTTTCTTTGCAAGGTACGTCTGGGTAGGATATATGAATTTTTGTTGAATGAGTTTTTCTAGTATACTTTAATTAAAGTTCTGTCCACATCGTTGTCATCATTTACAAGTTATCGTTGTCATCATTAACAAAACTAATCTCACATTTGTTAATATAGTAACATCTTAACATTGCCTAGCAGAGCTCTCAGGAAAAAATAAAAGGTGTTTAATAAATGCGCATAGTGCTTAGATTTTTAAAAATATAAACTGTTCTACATTTGATCATGATAGTTGGAAACAATGAAAATAATTTGTTTCATTTTGAAAGTAAGGTTGTGTGTCACATCTTATAGTAATATCATAACCTCTGGTTCTTCAATAAGTATATCCTACTTACCTATCATTAAATAAAATGGAGCAGAATATACCTCAGAAGTAACAAGTATTCATTGCCTTCAGTAAGTCAATTCAAACACTTAAGAAACAATTAGAATTACCTTATAGCGCATATATTTTTAGAAATTTTCTTGAGGTTAAAACCTCAAGAGTTTCTTATTTATTAAACAATAGTTGTTAGAAACACACACACAAACACACACAGACACACACCTGATTAGAGAAGGAAGGTCCTGATTCTTGTGGATAAGAGCCTCCTGAAAAAATTAGACCTGTCATGAGTTCCTGATTTAGATTTGATACTAGCAATATCCAGTCAATTCTGATCCCTGAAAAGGACATGACAAGTGTTATTCTAATCTCATCTTTCTGTTGAAAAAGCATAGCACAAACCACAGTGCTTCGACCTCTCACGACACAGAAAATTTCCCTTTTTGGTGGAATAAATGTTAGGTCCCAACATCACTTTAGGACTTAAAAATGGTGAATTCAGTGATAAGAAGTCACCAGAGTTTTAAGAAACAAATGGTGGGATCACATAATCTCTTTCTGAATTTTTTTCAAAAGTGAAAAATTTGTAATAAAATATGGTTATAAGTACTTTGTGGAAAAAATAGAGAAAAAATTAAACTTCTTAATCATTTTGTGCATAGGCTTTTATAAGTTTGAGTGGAATTAAGTATGCTGTATCATATAAGCTGTAACAACAGAGAGATAGCTTTCATATATATACTACATAGGTACATGTATATGCATACATACCTACATGTATATGCATACATATGTATATATGCATATGTGTGTATTTATATGACCTTTTAATAATGAAAATATAAGTGTATACAGGATAAAAATTCCATGATGAATCATCATATGCCTAATTTAAATAATTATCAACTTGTGACCAATATTATTTCAGTTATGATGTATGTGATTCTCTCAGATCTACCTCTGCTCCTAAATAGGGCTCTTTTCTCCTTCTTCCTTGTGTACACCACTCATTATATTACTCTCTCTTTATTGCTTAGAACAATAGCTCCAAATCCCTTACCAGAATAGTAACATAATCAACTAATGTCTTAATGCTCTCATTTTTAGCTATTTATAATTTTTGTTATATTAAGAAATGATGACAGCCAAAAGGAGTTTAAATAGACTGAATGACTAAAAGTAGCATGGTATCCTGGATGGCATAATGGAAGAGAAAATGGATATTAGGTAAAAACTAAAGAAATACAAGTAAAGTATGTTCATTAATAATAATATATCAGTTCATTCATTGTGAAAAATGCACCATGCTAATGTAAGCTGTTAATAATAAGAGAAACTGGACACTGGGTGTATGGGAACACTCTGTACTACTTTTGCACTTTTTCTGTAAATTTAAGACTATTCTAAGATAAAAAGTTTATTTAAAAATAAGTATTGGTGCTTCTTTATAATGTTATATTCTACAGAATAGTAACAATCATTATCTTTATTATTATTATAAATTAGATGGGGCAATTTGAAAAAGAAAACCAAAAAACGACTCTAAAGGGAAACAGCTTAAGAAGGAGTCATTCATATGAACTTTCACTGAACATGCGCTTCTGAAAACAGAACTTCAACCAGTAAATCCACAACCTATTCAGTCAATAAGAGAATTATCAAGCAATAATTTTTAGTCAATAGAACAATTACATAGACACTGTAACTATTTACTATGTACAATATGTGTGAGATAATTTAACATAGGTAAAAGTCAATTCTGCAAAGTTTGATAAAGCTATAATAATTTTTATGAAATCAATACATTATTTAAAATCTTCCTATAGGGATAACACAAAAGCCAATTTTTTTTTTTTTTTTTTTTTTTTTTTTTTTTTGCGGTACGCGGGCCCCTCACTGCCGTGGCCTCACCCGTTGCGGAGCACAGGCTCTGGCCGCGCACGCTCACGGACCCAGCCGCTCCGCGGCACGTGCGATCCTCCCGGACCGGGGCACGAACCCGCGTCCCCTGCATCGGCAGGCGGACTCTCAACCACCGCGCCACCAGGGAAACCCAAGCCAAATATTTTTACAGGAGAGAAATAATAAACTTTCAAGGAAGAAATAATTAAAACATAAAAACTTTCCTAAACTATAGGGGAGAAAGGAATTGTTGCTATTTTTTTTCACTACGACTAGAGTTGTGTTGATGTCCAAATTAGATGAGAATGTGTTAACAGGAAAAGGAAAAGTCAATCTTACTGTGAAAATTGTCACAAAATCCTAAAACAGTACCAAACCAAATCAAACAGTACATAAAACTGTCTAGTCTATAGATGACCAAATTGAGTTTATTTCAGCCTTGTAATAATAATTTTATTTTGGAAGAAAAATTGTTAAATGAAATTTGCTCCAAACAGTAGATTAAAGAAATAAAAGATGAATATACCCAGATGGAATGCATATTTATTATAATTCAACAGCTTTTCATGATAAAAACAATCTTTAGCATGTATATCAGAATCTGTATAAACATCATTCTTAACCTTGAGGTATTAGTAGCTTTTTAGAAAATCATTAAGACAAAATGATAATAATACCACTTCTTTTCAATATCATTGAGGAGATTCTCCAGCACATTTAAGACCACCATAGGAAATTAAAAAGAAAAGGACTTAAAAAAAATTTTTTCTGATGATATATTTATCCACATAGAACATAAAAATATAATTTAATGACCAGTTAATAGAAATAATATTAGTATAACTGAATGTAACATTAATTTGCAAATACTATTAAAGTTCAATAATAAACAGAAATAATTAATTAACTTAACAACCACAACAGAAACACTGTAAGGTACTTATGAGTAAATCTAACAGGAATAGACAAGATCTATATTGAACTTATTGTATAATTTTATAGAAATATTTTCAAAAACAACTAAATTTTGATAGGACCACTGAATCTAATAACGATGTCAATTAATCCTAAAATATTTTAGAGATTCAATTTAATTCCAATTAATATCCCAGGTTATCCTATGTTCATTAATGCAAAATCCAAGAGTAGACGTATCACTATTGAAGAAGAAAAAATGGTGAGGGACTTGTCCTACTAATTTTTAAGACCTTTGCTAAAGCTATGTCCCTTACAACAAAGTGACATGAGAACGTAGACAAATCCGATAAATTGAAAGAGAAAAGATACAGACAATGAAAAGCCATGTGAATAGATGAAAAAACAGATGAGGTAGCATTGCAGATAAAGTAGGAAATGAGATACTATTAAATAATTACTGCTGTGAAATTTTTTATGCCAATATAAAAACACACACTTGAATCCCTACTGTATATACATCATATGCAGAACAATTAGGAACTTAAATCACAACCCTGGTGTGCATTAAAAAAATAAGTAAATATATGAGAGTTGATATCAATTTATAAGATTGATTCAGTATATATTTTATTTATTTTCATTTATTCAAAACATTGAGATAAAGTATAAAGTAAGATAACAAAACATCATAAAATTTTAAGGAAAAGTAAGATATCAAAGTCAAAATTCTTAAAAATATACTAAGGAAATAAGGAAAGCAAATTTGTTGATATGTTTCAACTTGGACAATAAACAATTTTATTCAACATAGGTTTTTTAGGGACAACTATTTGCTGGGTGCTTTTCTAAGCCTTGAAAATGTTAAACAATCTAGGCAAAATTTCTTGCCATCATGGAGTTTACATTTTAGTGTAGGTGATAGAAAAATGGACAAGAAAGTGTGAAACAAGTTCAAGAATAAACAAGATAAGTGAATATGAAACAAGTTGAAGGAAAAAAGAATAATGTTATCTTCTGACAGTCTTTGAGCAAAATTCTTTTCAGCTAATCCACATTTTCCATTGACTATTTTAGAGTAAAATTAGATCTCTATATATGAAATGTAGGCTGACATTTACAACCACATTTTAAAAAAATATTTGGTTTATAAAAGGAAATGAATGTGGGCTTTTTATGGGGAAATCTAAATCACACTTAGTTGAAGAGCTATTTTCTATGTTAGTGGTTTTTTTTGTTTTTTTGTTTTTTTTTTTTTTTGCGGTACGCGGGCCTCTCACTGTTGTGGCCTCTCCCGTTGCGAAGCACAGGCTCCAGACGCGCAGGCTCAGCGGCCATGGCTCACGGGCCCAGCTGCTCCGCGGCATGTGGGATCTTCCCGGACTGGGGGACGAACCCGTGTCCCCTACATCGGCAGGCGGACTCCCAACCACTGCGCCACCAGGGAAGCCCTAGTGGCTTTATATTTAACTGATATTATGTGTCTCTTAAATAAAAGACCAAGAAAAAGAGATAGCAATAGGGAAGAAACAGAACATCTGAATATTCTACTATTTCATTTAGTTCAAATAAGAACTTAGAGTCCTGTGGGAAAGTCACAAAACATACCTACAGGTACAGTTTCTGGAAATAGATACAGCTGAGCACGGAGAGCTATGGTGTCATATGTAAAGCCCTGCTACATCAATTGATGGAGTGAGGAAAGGATTCTTTTTCTTTGAAGTGGGGGGGGGGGGCAAAGTGTTTTTAATTAATTAATTGAGGCGTGATTGGCATATAACATTATATTAGTTTTAAATATATGACATAATGATTCGATATTTGTATATACTGAAAAATGATCACCACAACATCTAGTTAACATCCTTCTTTAAGGATTCTTAAAGAGATATATTCTGCGTTAGGATGGTGAGTTAAAAAACTTAAAAGGCAGGGGAGAGGTTACAAAAACTTACTTGTATAAAGAGACAATATAGGGCTTCCCTGGTGGCACAGTGGTTGAGAGTCCGCCTGCCGATGCAGGGGACACGGGTTCGTGCCCCGGTCCGGGAAGATCCCACATGCCGCGGAGCGGCTGGGCCCGTGAGCCATGGCTGCTGAGCCTGCGCGTCCGGAGCCTGTGCTCCACAACGGGAGAGGCCACAGCAGCGAGAGGCCCGCGTACCGCAAAAAAAAAAAAAAAAAAAAAGAGACAATATGTACAAAGAAATTCCAAAATCTTTCTCAATGCTAAGCATATATTCACCTTGCATCTGTCATCATGGAACATTTATTGAGGATGTGCTGAAGAGTAGTGATGTTTCAGTGACATGTGAAATTGCAGAAAGACATGACATTGCCTTCAGAAAACATACCTTCTAATAAATGGAATAAAACCAACAAAATGAATTTATGCAGAAAGAGTAATTTGAGTACAAAAGTACATGTATAGGTTGCATAAGGACATATTTATCTGACCTTTTAAAACTACTGGATCTAGAAATTTACAATGCTTTGCAAACAGCCTGGGTTCAAGTCATCTAACTGCCACCACTTCCACAAACTATGCAGAAACTAAATTCGTTAAGTGAGAAAAACCACCACGGCCTAATCCACAGGCCTTCTTGGCCAGTAAATAACAGTCTGGTTAACATGACTGAGCCTGTATTAAGCTCTTCCTGTGTACCATAAGGGGAGAAGGTAGTGAGGCACAATGCAATTTTGTGGTGAGAAACAGTCCTCTGGGCAGGATACTGACTTCAAGCTGCGACTCTAAAAGTAGATGTAGTCAGGGATGTTTACTGGACAGTTGCCTAGAAACACAAGCATATGATGTATGGCCATGACCAAGGGAAACTTTTGTAGTCTTGACTTTTCTGTAAATGTGTTTGGATTAATAAGAGACATGACAAAAAGATTCTAAAATTCACATGAGCAATGAAGTGAATAAATGGGACAGGGAGAAACAGAGCTGAGTCTGGATATGCATGGGGGCATATTGAAGCAGAATTGAAATGCTGAGTGATAAAAAAGTGAAAAATCTGCAAACACACTTGAAAAAATATTTATTCAGAACCTAAATATTTATTCAGAACACTTAGTGGGTATTACGTACTGTGCAAGGAACGTATGCTGCCAACTAGTACATTGTAGTAGAATGAACACAAGGCAGGTAATTCATAAATCTTGAACTTCAGCAGGGAGGGAAAGAGAAGAGATCACCATCTTGGCAACTAACTGATACTGCTTGACACAGTTGCCTGAGCTTGTAATGGATAAATAATTTCTTGGCCCCATCTCGGTTGAAACCTTCTGTAATTCTAAAAATAAACAATTCTACTGAGATGTCATTTCTTTCACAAAGAAATATTTTCATTATATTCACTTAGGCCATGCTAGAAAACTTCATTGTTTGTTTAATATCCATCTATATGATATAATGAAACTGAAAACTTTTCTCCTCCTGTGGTATTAACTTAGAATTTGAGAATAAACAGCATGTAAATAGTAACTCTTTTCAAAATTGCTCTCAAGTGAATCACATGCGTGACTTACAAATTAGAGGACTTCAAATTTCTATTAGCATCCTAGTTATTTTTGTTTGATTGCTTGTTTATTTGCCATTTGACCTTACACTTCCTGCCACAGCAGTAATCTCCACATTCATGGAAAAAAAGAAAGATGCTATTTACAACTTCTGCATCTTGCATCCAAGTGGATTTTGTGTTTACTTCAGTACTTTAAATATCAAAGAATAGTAGAATTGTGTAAATATCATGAAATTTGGACAGTACTTATCCCAGGTGCCCAAGGACATAGAGTTAGGAATAAGACAGCACTTTTCCCAAAGAAAAAGGCTCATTAGTTGAAGATCTAGGTAGAACCAAGGTCTCCCAAGTCACAACTTTTTTTTTAAATGCACCTAATAGCAGTTGGTCAAATTCTAATTTATGTATTGCTTCTTCATTTGTTCCCAGTAGATTCATTTGTGTACACAAGAATAAAAATGCATTCAGTTTAAGCTCTACAGTTCTCACATTATCCTCTTGGAGAGTTTGAAAATAACTACTAAAAGCTTACAATGTTCCTTCTGTGGTGTTAGCCCATCTCCTGGAGCCTTTTTAAACTGCATTAATTTTTTTCTCCATTATTTTACACAGAATTAACAACATCAAAGCACAACAGAATATATAAATAAACATACAAATAGGAAACTGCTGTATTTTCATGAAGGCTGTTTCTTGTTTCTTGTTTGAGCTAGTATCCGTTAAGGATTTCTGTGTGTCAAGCATATTGTTTGGCAATGGATATACATAGTTTAATAAAGTATATAGCACAATCCCTATCATCGAATTGTCCACAATCTATTAAAGGCATAGACATAAGCATATGGTTTTAAATTAATATGCAATTTGCAATGGTAGACACAGTTACTGGGTAGTAGAGAAGCTAGGATTATACATAACAATTTTGCAATGGATGACCAGTATCGACTATGAGGAAATGGTGTTAGGGAAGATGTCCTTGATTAGGTGATTTAGAGGGAGTGTTTTTTAAAACAATATGTTAGATATCAAGTTGAACGGGGTTAACACATACCAAGAGTTGAAGATGGAAACGACAAAGACTCAGAAGAAAGAGACAGTAAAATGAATAAAGAGAGCTATACACACTCCGGTACTGTTGGTTTATTAGGTGGGGTTATGAATATCTGGAGATGGATGGAACCTGGAACAGTCTGGAAGGACAAGGAGTGGGTGTGTGTGAGTGAGAAGAAAGATTCATAATCTAAGCTTGAATAGCACCATACAGTCAGTAAAAGCCCTTTGAGGAGTTTTAAGAAAGGATTGACAAGGTCAGGTTTCCACACTGTGGGTAGACAATTTGACCTGTTCAGAGGACAACAGATTTGATACAGATGGGGATAAAGAACAAATAAGAAAAATAGTTAGGGACAGTAGAAGTAAATAGTGTTTTTATCCAAAACTGTGATGTTAGGAATTGTGAAGATGACAATAATTGGGAGGTTACTCACATAGTTGATGACATTAGATCTGACAGTAGGTGAAGACAAGGGTGGGGAGAGGGGGCTTCCCTGGTGGCACAGTGGTTGAGAGTCCGCCTGCCGATGCAGGGGACACGGGTTCGTGCCCAGGTCCGGGAAGATCCCACATGCTGCGGAGCGGCTGGGCCCGTGGGCCATGGCCGCTGAGCCTGTGCGTCCGGAGCCTGTGCGTCCGGAGCCTGTGCTCCACAACTGGAGAGGCCACGGCAGTGAGAGGCCCGTGTCCCGAAAAAAAAAAAGAGTGGGGAGAGGGAAAGGATAAGAAAGATGCATACGTTTTTATTTTTTACTGAATGAAATAATGATGGTACCATTAACATAGAGGATACTAGAGGAAGCAGTTTAAGGAAGGGGATGATGACCTAATATATAGACATAATAAGGTGTAAAGCCAGCTGGGATTTTTAACCCATTTCTATTTTAAAATACAAATGGACCTCATGGGCCTTAGTTTTATGATTCAAAACATGAAGTTTTACTTTCTAAATATCTTTAATGTTAGACAGTTTGTTTAAAAAATACTCTGTGGTTTACAGAATTTTCTCTTAATAAGAAATGTCAAGAAGACAAGTTAAAAAAGAAATTTTCAAACGTGATGTGTTCTCAAGGTTAATAGGAATAATCACTATTACACTAAAACAGGGTTTGAGTGGTGGTTCCCGATGTGATTACAAACCAGAAAGCCAAATATTTCCTTGTAATTAGATGTTGTTTTAGATTATTAAAGACATATATGCTTGTGTCTTTAAGAGCAATGACTCACATTTTCAGTCTCAGCGGAGTGATGCAGTCAAAAGAATGAAAACCATCTAAAAAGTACTTGCAAAAATGTGTACCTCATTTCTGTTTTTTTAATACTCAGAAGTGGTCAAGCACTAGGTCCATATCAACTTTTCTTCTCTCTTGACCTATTCTTCATCTTCTTTCTCTCTCTTTAGACTCATTGTTCTTTTTATTGTTCCTCACCAACACCGTTTATTTCTTTGGCCTTTCTGCTCCGACAGATATGAATTTTATTTGCCCAGATAAGTTCATTATTTCGTTTAACTTCTGTCAAATGTTATCTTCTAGAGTTTCTTTTCCTGAACACACTATTAATATGTTTTATTTCTTAATGTAACTTATTTTTACTTGTATCATTTATTCTAACCTGTTTATTTTGCTTTTTATATTTCTTCCTCACCAGAATATAAAATATGAAAGGACAGGAAGTTTGTCTCCTTCACTGATGTATCTTTAGCACATAAAATAATGTATGGTACATAATAAGTGCTCATCAAACATTAGTTATGAGTTTTATATATTTTCCATTATTTATTTGACATAATTGTTATGTTACGTAGATAAATATTTCTAGTCTTTTATTTATTGATTAGGGGGTGTACTGGGTTGCCTACAAAGTCTTCTGTTGCTCTAAGTTTATATAAATATTCTGAAGCATTTCTAAATTGCCTTATTGATAATAATTTTTGCTTAAAGAATAATATGACAAACACTAATGTACCCACTATCAAGCTTAGGAAATATATTATGAATAGATGTAAAATTTTTATCTGCTCATTCATAATTTAATTCCCTCTTTTCCCTTTAGAGGATCCCTATTACCTATTTATTTATATCTAATACATACGGCTATGTCTTGCATGTATTTTTAAAAAGGACATAAACAATGTATAATGTGTATTTTTAGAATTATTTATATTGGCTCAAATTTGTATTTTTGACCTCCCTTAATATTGATATACTCAATATTGTGCTATTTTATTCACTTTCTTCATAAAATATAGTCTATTCTATGAATATAGGACAATATTTTCACCTATTTTCTCTTCTAAGGATATTCAGATTCTTCCTGTTTTTCATTTTTATTATCACTCAAAATTCTGTCTTGAATGTTCTTCAATATCTTTCCTTAACCATATTTACAGGAGTGTTTCTTCTAGACTATGTACTTACCAGTTTTGGGGTACTAGTATAAGTATATTCAAAACTTCACAAATATTGACAAATTGCTTTTCAAAACTTGTTATTACTTTCACCCCAAGCAGAAGTACATGAGAACTTCCATTTTTTTACACCATATCCATGATTTGGAATCTACAATCTTTTCATATTTCTAATATTGTGAATACAAAATTTTGTTAGGATGTCTTGGTTTGCCTTTGCATGATAATTACTTACATTTAACTTTTATAATAGTATCATTAAGGAATATTCAGGTCTAATTCTCTGTGAATTGTCTTTTCACATATTTTATGTTGAATCGGTTGCCTTTTTATGGACTTACATAAGTTCTTTGTATATTCTAGATAGAAATCTATTGTTAAGTGCACCCAGTGTAAATTAGTAAATGTTTAAAAACCCACTCTATGGTGGTGGGGAAGATCTCATTGGTAGAGTTTGCCAATTTTATTTGTGTAAGTACTCTGACCATAATCAAATTTAAAGCTACTAACCTGATACCACTGAATGCAGAATTGAGAAGGGAAGAGATTTATAGTAGTACAACATTGTACAGTATTTCAACAACCAGATATGATAGATGCAAATAACTTCATAAGTATAGTAAATTTAGCAAAATAACTAAAAATGAGTTTTGAGTATTTATTACTTTTATTGTTACTATGATTTACAATATTTATATTTATATAATTGAATTTTAGTAATGATTGTGTTTAACAGCTTGTTTTCAAAATTCCTGAAATTTTAACAATAATCTCTTTTGATTAGCTATGAGCCCGATCCAGCAAACCACTCACTGATTGTATAATCTGTGCTAGTCTGGGTGTATCTTTCCAATCTTAATAATATATTTTACTGTACAGATAATAAATTTACTTATTTAATTATTACTTTATAGCATCGTTTGCATTTATGATTTGGATTTTTGGAAATTTGATTGAGAAGTGTATCCTTCACCAAAGGTTTTGAAGTTTGCAGCTGTATTTTCTGTTAAACTTGTGAGGACGTCTTTCATAATTAGATCTCTGATATTCAATACTTTTCCACAGGGAAATGATTTTTTCCACCATCTTTATTGAATAATCTATTCTTTTCTTAGGATCTGTAATATTACCTCTGCAACCACATATTTATTGTTCAATATATTCATAGACTTTTTTTTTTTTCCAGAATTTGGTTCGGTTCCTCGGACTCATGACAAAATATATTCTTCATGCTCTTCACCCACACTGTTTTGACTATTCTTGGTGTTTTCCACTTTATATGATTTGAAATTGAGTGATACAGAACTCAGTCCCATCTGTGGACCCTGCAGTTGCCTGTGAACCAGCTCCAGTTCCTCCCTCTTTCAGGGAACCTCTGGAAAACAATGTCTTAGACAATCACTCACAGACAAAAGAACCCTTGTGGAGGTCCAGGCTTCCAGAGAAGAAGTTCCACCACACCACTGGAGCAAAGAATATGAGATTGGATGCATTAGAGAAGATAAGAGGAGCAACCTGACTTTACCTACGTTACCCTTCCTCCATGGAAACACAGTTTTAGGGCCAAGAGAGACCTTCTTGGCCCATGTTTTTTCCACTAGGAAAAGTAAGAGAGTGTGAGTGAGCACCCGGCCTTCTCAGCTATATGGGAGGCTGCCAAAGAGGCTGATTTCTCTCATGCCTCACCCAGGGCACTGAATCATATGTATAACTGGGGGGCTGAGAAGAGTCTAAGATAGCAGCAAATAGGACTCTAAAAGGGCATTAAAAGGATGCAGATCCTACTAACTGTTTCACTGGCTCCATCAGGAAACCTGCCTATGAGCCACTTGGATCCGCCCAACTGGCCCACAGGCACCCTCAGTAATAAGCTCACCTCACCTCAAAACACCCACACCCTGTAGTTGCCTCCCTGTGGGCACTCCCAACTGTAGCATAGAGAGTGAGCTTTGGCAGATGGCTAGTGAGCATGTGCAGAAACCTAGTCTGAATCTGAAGGCCAACAAGAGACCACAAACATGAACTTTAACATCATGTTTGTGAAAACAAAAGAAAGGCTTTCAGCATCCAGCCTGGTTCATTGCAAAATTAAGATAAGGTATACAAACTTAAAACTTTTGCCACAAGAGGGAGCACAAAGTGTGGAGCAGGGGCATCCATAAAAGGTTCTAAAAAGCCTCAGAATCACTAGCAGTTTTGATGGAAGGTAATTCTCTCCTGAGGTCAGTGAGTAAATGGGAGAAGGTGGCCACTACTTCAAATACAAAGACAGCAATAGAAAACTTCAAGAAGCATGAAAAATGTCACCACCAAAGGATCACAGTAATTTTCCAGCAACCAACCCCAAAGACATGGAAATCTATGAATTAACCAATAAAGAATTCAAAATAGCTGTTTCAGGGAAGCTCAACGAGCTAGAAGAAAAAAAGAAAAATAATTCAACACTGTAAGGAAAACAATAAATGAAAAATGATAAGGTTAGCAAAGTGATACAAATCGTAAAAAGAACTAAACAGAATTGAAGAATACAATAGATGAAACAAAAATATAATGGAAGCATCAACACCAAATGGATCAAGCAAAAGAAAGAATCTGTAAACTAGAAGACAAGACCTTTGAAATTATCCAGTCAGAGGAGAACAAAGAAAGACCAACTAAAAAAGTGAATAAAGCCTATATGATATATGGCATATCATCAAAAGAACCAACTTGCAGACTACTGGAGTTCCAGGAGGAGAGAGGAACAAGGGGGTGGAAAGTTATTTTGAAAAAATAATGGTTGAGAACTTCCCAAGTCTGCTGAGAGATTTTGATATCCACATTTATGAAGCTCCTGAGTCACCAATCAAAATCAACTTAAAGAGATTCTCTCCAAGACACATTATAATAAAACTGTAAAAAGAAATCAAGGACAAAGAGATAGTCTTAAAACCAGCGGGAGAAAAAGAAGATAGTAACTTACAGGGGAACTCCTAGAGGGCTATGAGATTTCCAAGCAAAACCTTACAAACCAGGAGGGAGTGGGATAGTGCCGGGGGAAAAAACTGCCAAGCAAGAATATTCAACCTGGCAAATTTGTCCTTCAGAATTGAAAGATAAAGATCTTCTCAAAAAAACAAACAAAAGCTGAGGGAATTCATCATCACTAGACCTGTCTTATGAGAAATGCTGAAAGGGGTTCTTTAACCTCAAATGAAAGGATGCTAATTAGTAACATGAGAACCTAGAAAATATACAGGACATTGGTCAAGGTCAAATCCAGAATACTCTAATACTGAAATAGTATAAAGGTTAAAGGAAAAGAATATTAGAAATAACTATAGCAAAAATAATTTGTTTTTAAACACACAATATAAAAAAAGGTAAATTGTGATATGAAAAACATAAAAAGAGTGAGTAAAAAGGTAAGGTTTGGTTTGCAACTGAAGTTGTTATCAGCATAAAATAGATTGTTATATCTATAGCATGTATTATTTAAGCCTGAAGGTAACCACAAAGTGAAAACCTATGATAGATTCACAAAAAAATAAAGAGAAGAGAATCAAAACATACCACTATGGGAAATTATCAATTCACAAACAAATGCAGCAAGAGAAAGAGAAAAGAACAAGGAAACTACAAAAGATCCAGAAAACAATAAAATGGCTTAAGTAAGTGCCTGCCTGTTAATAATTACCTTAAATGTAAATGGATTGAATTCTCTAACCAAAAGGCATAGAGTGACTGGATGGATAAGAAAACTGAGACCCAACTACATATATACGTATAGGGACTCACTTCAGCTTTGAGGATTCACTTAGGCTAAAAGTGAAGGGATGAAAAACGATATTCCACAGAATTGGAAACCAAAATAAAGAAGGGGTAGTGATACTTATAACAAACAAAATAGAATTTAAACAAAAATGGTAACAAGAGCTAAAGAAAGTCATTGCATATAATGATAAAAGAGTTATTCATCAAGAAGATATAACAATGCAAATATACATTGTTCATACAATGTTCATTGCAGCACTATTTACAATAGCCAGGACATGGAAGCAACCTACATGTCCATTGACAGATGAATGGCTAAAGAAGATGTTGCATACATATACAATGGAATATTACTCAGCCCTAAAAAGAAACGAAATTGAGTTATTTGTATGTGGTGGATGGACCTAGAGTCTGTCATATAGAATGAACTGTCAGAAAGAGAAAAACAAATACCATATGCTAACACATATGTATGGAATTTTTTAAAAAATGGTACTGATGAACCTAGCAGCGGGCCAGGAATAAAGACACAGACATAGAGAATGGACTTGAGGACACAGGGTTGGGAGGGGAAGCTGGGGCAAAATGAGAGAAGTATTGACATATATACACTACCAAATGTAAAATAGCTAGTGGGATATAGCTGCATAACACAGGAACATCAGCTCCGTGTTTTGCGACCACCTAGAGGGGTGGGATAGGGAAGGTGGGAGGGAGGCTTTAGAGGGAGGGGATATGGGGATATATGTATGCATATGGCTGATTCGCTTTGTTGTACAACAAAACTAACACAGCATTGTGAATCAATTATACTCCAATAAAGATGTATATATAAAAAAAGAAACCCTTATTCTAGGTGAAAACCTGGATATGCAGAAGGGAAAGAAGAGTTGTAAGAATTATGTGGATATATTTAATGGATATCGAGTCGACAAAATATTAACAATAAAGTTTCAAATTTTAAAATATATATTTGTATTCGAATTCAAGGGAGCAAATACGGCATAAGCAGTAAATAAAGGTAGAAGGTAGTTATGTCTTTTCACTTTTCGAGAAAGGGTAAAGGTATTAATTTGTTAGACTTTACTGAGTTAAGAATTTATGCTGTAAAATGTGGGGCACTAATAACATAATATTTAAAACATTAAACTGACAACAGAGGATAGTTAAAATAGTTAAAATAGTTATTGTGAAAGATAAAAAGAAAACAACAAAAGAAGTGGAGTTCAAAGAAATGGTAGCATTCATCTCTGATTAAGGATAACTATATTATACTTAATTAATTATATATACATACAATACATACTTATATATAAATAATATATGTAAATATATCTTAGAATAATTTAAAAATTATGTTAAATATAGAGTAACTTCCAATTTAAATTCTAAGAATATTTAAAATAACTGTTCACTATCTTAATGAGAAACTCCTTTAACAAAAGCCTAAAGAAAGAGGAAAGTAAAAAGATGAAAAATATACCATGCAACACAAGCCAGTAGAAAATTGCTATAGTTAGTATACTGTTATAATAGAAGGCAAGAGCCGTATTGGAAATGATGAAGCATGTTTCATAATGATAGATAGAGTATCTAAACTATTAGCAATGTTTTCTAAAAAATCTTTATGTACTTAATAATACAAGTTCAACATAAGTTTGAAAGAAGTGAACTATTACAAATAGAGATTTAAACGATTCTCTCTCACTGCTTACAAACAAGCAGATATCAGTAAGGCTAAAGAAAGATTTAAACTAGACAACTCATCAATACATATATGTAGAACACATACTATATACTAGTATGGACTATTCATATTGTTTTACATAGAAATTTTCAAAAAATACACTATAAATCATATTTCCAAGCATATTCATATAAAAATATAGAAGTGGTGTCACTGCAGTAGCCGCTAGGCAAGTTTGGCAAGTGGGCACTTGAAATGTGGGCATTCAATTTTAATTAGTTAAAAAAAATAATATTTTAATATTGGTTCCTCTTTCACACCAGCCACTTTTAACAAAGATGTGGAATATTTCTAGCTTCACAGAAAGTTCTCTAACCAAACAGAATGCTCTTTACTATATGCAGAAGTCAATAACCAAAACTTTGAAAATCCTTATATGGTGTTAAATTCAGTAATAAATGTCTAAGTAACAGATGGACCATAGAAATGACCACAATGAACGTTCAAAATTTTTATAAGAATTACAAGGAAAATATAAAACCAAATGTCTGTCTTGTGAAGTATTGATTGCCTTAAATGCTTACCTTACAAACTAAATAAAACAAAACAAACCAGAAATCCAAGCATGCATCACAAGAAACTAAAAATGGAAAAGCTAAATTTAGGTGAAATTAAAACCAAATGAAGTAGAAGGAAGAAAACAATAAATAGTACAAAATCAAGACAAAGAACAAAATTACAATAGAGAGGAACAAGGCCAAATGTATTCTCATTGAAAACATTTAATAAAATTGATAAAAGACTGCTGAAAGAAAGGTGAGGAGAGGGAATCCCTGATGGTTCAGTGGTTAAGACACCACGCTCTCACTGCCGAGGCTCTGGGTTCATTCCTTGGTCAGGGAACTAAGAGCCCACAAGCCATGCGGTGTGGCCAAAAAAAAAAAAATTTGAGAAGAAACAAGTCTTTTATGTCTATAATAAATATGGGGATACCATGTGGTTTTTACAGATAAAAAAAGCAATATTATGAAAACATTTTAGTATCTATAAAAAATAGAAAAATCCTAAATTGAAAATTACCAAAATGCATCACAAAAAATAGAAACCTGAGTAAACCTAACACATATTGTAAAGAAATTGAGTTCGTTATATAAACCTTCCCACAAAAAAGTTCTAGAAGCTCAGATGGCACTAGTAGTGAATAATAACACTTGAAAACGTAGCAGTACTCTTTCACAAAGGTCCAGGTAAAAGAAAAGGAAATGCTTCCTAAAAATAGCCTTGGTAACAACTTGTCAAGTACATAACGTAAATGAAAACTCAGTCAAATTTCTTTGGGAACACAGATAAAGAAAAACTTCAGCTTGACCTAGATATAATATATGCATTGATTTTTTAAAAAAGGACAACACATGATCATTGTGATTTTACTTCAAAATGCAAGACTGGTTTAACATATGAAAGAAATAAAGGTAATTTACTTCATAATCATTATACAGAGAAAACGTTTATCATTCCAACTGATGGAAAAACAATACAAATGTAACGTCAATTGATTATAAAATTTGTTTGAAAAATGAGAATATTATGGAACTGTTTTCATATGAGAAACTTATGATGAAAAAAACCTTAAGATGAATCTCATATTGATGAAATACTGAAATCTTTTCCTCGAAAATAGAAAAGGATACATATAGAACCTTTACTGTACCTTCTATTCGACATTGAAAATAAAATCCTAGCCTATAAAAATAAGTCAAGAAAAAAAATTGCATCTGGAAAGAAGAAATAAAGTGTGATTATTTACAAATGCAAGAGCTGTTATATAAAAATCCAGAAGACTATATATTTGAAATGACAGAATTAATACATAAAGTCAGAGAAATCATTGGCTATAAGACCAATATGTAAACCTCATTGTATTACTGTTTACAGCAGCAAAACTTACTAAAAATTTTCAAATAAGGATGTCATTTACAAAAGCATGAGAGTGAAATACCAATGTATCTTTAAGAACTCAATATAGAAAAATACAAAATATAATAGGGAGAATTTAAAGAAAACCTAATTCATAGAGAGATAAAGCATGATATTGCCTGGAAGAGCCAATATTGTTAAGATGACTATCTTTACAAATTACTTTGAAGATTAAATGCAATCCCAAACATAATTCCAGGATTTTTTTTAAAAACAGCTTTATTGAGGTGTAATTTACATGGCATGAAATTTATCCACTTAAAGTGTATAAATCAGTGATTTTTTTTCTTTAGTATATTCACAGAGTTTACAACCATCAACAGTAACAAACTCTAGACGTTTTCATCGCCCCCAGAAGAAACATAGTAACCATTAGCAGTCATTTTCCAATCCTACCTCTGCTCAGCCCTTGGTAACCAACAATCCACTCTCTGCCTCTAGAATAGGTTTCCCTCTTCTTGATATTTCATATAAATGGACTCACACAACATGCGATCTTTTACAAAGGTTGAAGGCCATAAAAATAATGTAGAGTAAAAAAAGCCAGACACAAAAGTAACGATATCTATACTTTTTGGTGTGCATATTATATTTCAATATAATTCATTTTAAAATTTATACAATCATAATATTATTTCCATTTCATAAAAGTTAAAGTTACTCAACAGCATCCAAATTCACGTTTTCTCGAGCTGATCCTTGCAATTATATGTATGTGGAAGCTCACAACTGTCTGATTTAATGCCATCTGAATAGAGCAGAGCACAGTTATGTTCAGCAGGTGATCGGTCTGTTATACTGTAATGGAAAAAAAAGCACAATTCTGTTATATCATATGAGGACAACTCATGAAACAATAGCATTTTCCATGTCACTGTAATAAAAGCTATTTTGAAAATGGGTAATGATATTTTAATATAATTTTAGTAAGAGCTTGTTATTAGGGAAATGGGCTATTGAGGAGCCCATTCTTTAATAACTATATCAACATTTTATTAACTTTCAACATCCTCCTTCATCTTTCTATAATTCAACTAAAACAAATGTTTTAATATTATTCTTAAAATTTTTAATCTTTTCCTCCTCTATACAGTATTATTTTTAAAAACTTACTTTAGTTTGGAAGTTGAACCATTTAGCCACATCCATGGATGATCACGGCCTTTACGAAAGACTGAAATCCATGACATAATTGATAGGGACATCAGGAATTTCTAGCCCAAAATAAAGAATTTTCACTTAAATAGTCGTCATGAAAGATTTTTATTAATTTTTCAAAGGCAAGTAGTGTGTTCTTTCATAGGATCCTTAGTTTTCTGAACAAAATGAGTGTTAAGAGTCTCATCTAACACTAAAAATATATTAAAGTTCAAAGTTTTAATATTGCCGAATACATTAACCAAGGTCAGTACTTTTGATGTAAAATTAACTCAAACAGTTATGCTTAGCAGTTTCACTGTTTTTCTTAGGTTAATAAGGAAAATTCTGATTCATGTAATTCAACTGTTACCCATGTTGTCAAAACTAACACAGCAAGGCTTTAAATAAGATTTTAGATTCTGTGACATCCATTTCTCAGGATACTGTGACCATATCAATGGATTTCTCCTCTATGTTTCTCAGAGTTTCGGTTTTAGAAGGAAATTAAGGGAATGAAATTGAGAAAATAAGTGACACGAAAGCCAAAGATTTGGTTTCCTGGGGCTCACACCGTTCTTTGACTAGATCAACCCCCAATCACTCTGTTTCTGTGTTGCTAGAATCCAAGGGACCAGACAAGGAGTCAGAGACTCATTTCTCTCAGCTGCGCCCAGTTAAGTACAACTGTAAACACTGGAACTAATGAAAGACACAAGTCAAGGAGAACTCTGAAAGGTGGAAAGAGAAAGGCGAAATGGTTTGCGACCCTGGGGTTAAGGAACAACTATTAGGGGCATCTTATATCCACCACCCAACCAAAGAAAGTGACCTAGGCCTGCTGCTTCCCAACACCCAGCCTAGCCATTCCTCCTTGGTGTTGAGGGGAATCCTGTGGGCGACACCAGGTGAGCCTTACAAGGTGATCCAGCAGGACACCTGCTAACAAGAAGCAGCCAGAGCAAGGGCTTCTCCTCCCCCTCCACCGAGAGATACCAGAGTTGGGGGGTAGGGGTGGAGGTGGGACCAGCGAAGGGGATCCCATGACTAAAAGTACTGAACCCAGGAAGCCTCTTTATATCTGAGGGCATAAGACGCCATCTGTAACCAGAGACATTGGGTACATTGGATTTTAAATGTTATATTTACATAATGAGCAGTGGAAATTTACAAACTACACATAAATGCAATAATATGGATGAATTGCAAAAATAGCATATGGGGGTAAGAGGAGACAAGAAGAGAAATGCATACTCTATGATTCCATGTATATGAAGTTCAAAAACAAGCAAAGAGGGGCTTTTCTGGTGGCGCAGTGGTTGAGAGTCCGCCTGCCGATGCAGGGGACACGGGTTGGTGCCCCGGTCCGGGAAGATCCCACATGCCACGGAGCGGCTGGGCCCGTGAGCCATGGCCGCTGAGCCTGCGCGTCCAGAGCCTGTGCTCCGCAATGGGAGAGGCCACAACAGTGAGAGGCCCGCGTACCACAAAAAAAAAAAAAAAAAACAACAACCAAGCAAAGAGATTCTATAATATCAAAAGTCAGGACAGTGGGTATACACGAAGGGTGGAGAAGTGATGAGAGAATACAGAGGAGTGGGGCTGCTATGAAGTGGAAACTTCTATTCCACGATCTGATATGCAATTACATGGTTCTATACATATTGTGATCAATATGCAAAATCATGATATGTTTATTTTCCTTTATATATTGTAAAATTAAATAGCACAGT
Organism: Globicephala melas; assembly: GCF_963455315.2. Lineage (NCBI taxonomy): Eukaryota > Metazoa > Chordata > Mammalia > Artiodactyla > Delphinidae > Globicephala > Globicephala melas. The sequence goes on along the minus strand of NC_083323.1, from coordinate 94,397,762 downwards.
TTATTTTAGAAAATAATAGCATTTGTAGAAACATTTTTTTTTATGAAAAGCAAGAACTGGAAATTATCAAACGTGTATTAATGGTATAAAAATATAAATAGAATATCATAAAGTTGTATTCTGTTTAATGGAACATTAATAGGCCTTAAACAAACTGCAAATATGTACAAAACCACAAGTGAATCCTAGCAAATATAATATTGACTGAATCAAGCCTTTAACAAAGTGTTTGCAACATTTAGTATCTTACCATTTCTTCTTCATTATCTATATAAAGCAGAGTAGAGTTCTTAGCAGCACAGGCCGTCACACTCTCATTCCATGTTTTTTTTTCCAAATGAATACAATAGCAATTGTTGGAACATGTAAACCACTGTTTTGGACAATGACCAGAATGACATTCTGAAGAAAGATTGTGAATTATTATCTAAAAACAATTTGAATTAAAAAAAATGAAAACTAACTTACATATATGCATAGGTATAAATATATATGTGTGTATATATATAAAACACATCTATGCACCCTCAAGGCTGGTGCATATAAAACAAACCACACTCATACATTCACAGAAGTGTCAGTCTCTCACCCCCCAATTTATGTCTCCGTATAAAGCAAACACACAGAAATAGCCACTCTTTACATGTCCTGAAAATCAAGAAATGAAACCTCTGTTTTAGAATAGCAAAATTATTTGTCTCTTATCATATTACAGAGGGAGGAAATTTGAGCCAGTGGCAACAGTGGGTACGGTGATCATATTGTCGCATAGGGAGAAACACTCTCCTATAATTATTATTTATGAATATTTGTTGCCATATTTTGTAATTTATGTTCAACCCCAAAATCTATTCTTATTTTCACTAGCCTAAGATAGAGACAAAATACAAACTGTATTTATATCAGAACTTTGAAAATCATTATGTACCTTTCTGGAGCCTTTTTATCGGAGAGGAGTTATTCTGCTCCCGTATTGCAGTAGCTACAAAATTAATCATTATAAAAGTTAATATTGATCTAAATAAATCATAATGATTGTAGTTTCTGAGTTGAAATTTGGTTTATTGCTTAGGATTAGAATAATCTGGAATAAAATTGATTTTACCAAGAAAAATTAAGTAATGAAGATTTGGTTGAAAAAATATTTCAAAAGCCTAAAGGAACAGATCACCATCTCTTATAGTATTTGTTTTAACCAATCTCAAGAATTAATTTGTATTTCTCAGTAAGATCTTTCAATATCCTAAAGCATGCTTTTGAGTTATGAAATCAGAATATACATATACATACTCTCTGTAATTATTGTGTTGTATACTTTTGACAAATTCAGAATAACCATTCCACATTTAGTCTAAATGCATACATTTTAATGAGATGCCCATTCCATAATATTATGAACTGTTTAGAGGCACTGACCATCATTAAAGTGTAAAGTTCCCTTACAATTTTTCAAAAATCTACTTACAGGGAGTAAAAACTATCATTGTTACCACACTGGACATCAAAACAAGGCAGATGATTCCCAGAACCCCAGCAATGAGCTTCTCTGGAGGTGATGGTAAATCTGCAGGGAAAGAAAAGGAAACACTGAGAAAAGAGTGATGGTGACAGTTGTTTAGAAAGTTTACAAACAAGAGAACCCACATAAACAGGGAGTTATATATATAAACTTGGACCCCAAGCCCATTTCTACCACTATAATCTTTCTCTCAGAATATACCTTTGCATTTTCAGCATATATAACGCTTCATGAGTTGTTGATCAAAGACTACAAATTACAGCAATGCCAGAATAAAAGTAGTCCTCCAATTTCACATTAGAATCCCATCTCCAACTTTAAGTTCTGTTCCTCAAAATGAAAAATACGTGAACTTATCCCCTACTCTTTCTCCAACCTCTGTACTCCAACTGCGTATCCTAGAACAGTTCCATCATGTGACTATTAAATGCTTTACCTTTGCAGTGGTAGTTCTTGTCATTCCCTCGAAGATTCTGAGAAGCATTTTGAAGATTTGATTCTGCATAGGTTATTTCCTGCTCAGTTATTGAAATGGAACTTTTAGTGCCCTTAGGTTTTATTTGCTGCCTCTTTGAGTTCTTGGCTACCTTCAGTTCTGCATAGGTTACTCCTTGGTTATTCATCTCTGCAGCTGAATTATGTCAGACAGTGCCCTAAGCGTACTTAGGAATGAATGGTGTATGTAAGATGAGATCCCTAGTACAGTAAAATGGGCGGGGTAGAGTCTAGTGCTCACTTCGCAGTAGAACAATCTTAAGGCCTGGTTCTAAATTCCTTAGAGCTTTAAACAAGTGTCTCATGGTAGAATACTTTTTTTTTTAAGTTATTCTACATTTGACAATATATTTTTGGTTGAAACAATGAAAAGCAATAAATTAGGGAGGAGTAAAGAAGTTCATGACTAATAATATCCTAGTCAGATTCCACAGAAATATTTTAACACCATTATAATGCTTGTATTAAAATTAAAATGTTTTATTAGAAAAGAGAGATTCACCTATATTTATGATAATTTTGAAATCCAGTAATGGTTAAAGATAGAGTATTTTAAAGATGGGGAAAGTGTAATGTTGGCATGTACAACAATCTCCTACACTAAATTACATTATTTGGTGACTTACATTTACTTATGAAAAGTGTTACCAAATGGTCGTTATTTTGAATGGTTGAGGAGTTCTGAGAAGACATTAAAAATTGAGGAAATACTTCATGTATTGGAAAATGTTACATGATACACTAAACTTATATATAACCTAGACAATATTGAAAATAAAACAACAGAAAAAGACTAAAAAATACTTAGTTTGTAAAAGTAATCGATAATTGACTTAATGGCTAAGATATGAACCCACAAAATAATAAACAAATATAAGTAATTTATGGAAGAACACTGTTAATTCAAACTTCCAGAAAGATCCTATAGGTGTCAAAGTTAGTAAAGGTCATTTTAGTTGTATAAGTGATGGTAATTACTTATAAAAATTACTTATAAAAAAATCCAGATAACATAACTTAATAATTCAGTCAATGGATGCTGTAGTCAGAAAGACCTGGAAATAAACTATGGCTTTGAAACTTACAAGAGTGTGACTGTTAAAAAATTATTTAGTATCTAGTAACCTATCTTACTAATCTAAAATGGAAATAAGAATAGGTAATATACAGTGCATGTAACACTGAGCACTCAACTTGACACTTATAAGTTCTCAACAAGTATCAGTTTTAATTATTATTTTAGTCACAATTTCTATGTTACTATTTCTAATTCATATCAGTTAGACCCTGTTAAGTAATTTATTAAGCAGGAGTGTCTTTAATTAGCATGGTACATTTTTTTGCAGTGTTTGTTCAATTTTTTAAAAAATTCTTTCATTACTTACAATTAAGTTTAAATTAGCATTTAGGAAGCTACCTCATCCTGATTTTTGTTATAAAATCAGGCTGCTTTTATTGAGTCTAAGTACACGTATGAGGAATTATGTTTGGCTTTTGTTATGCAATGAATTCCTTTCCAAGAATCTATTTATAAAGGTTGAGCAAAATATATATTAACATACTATTATACAAAAAACCCACCTTCTACTGATTATAAAATCCCAAACTAATTCTTCCCTGTCATGATGTCTGTGGGTTTCACTTAATAGTATATTGATTTATAAACCCAAATATGCAAGTGCATATGCAACTAACTTCCTACAGACAATAAATTGAATACTTTGAGAAATCTTCCAACATATTTCATGTTTTATGGTTGCTTTTTACCCTGAATTATTTTAAAAAAACACCAATATTCTACTTTGATTTTGTTGTATATTAATTGTACCTCACTTGCATTACATTTAACATTTGTTATTTCCCACTAAGTGAGGTGGTCTAGTAGAGAGACAGGAGAGGAGGGACACATACCTTCTGTTGGCCAGAAAGTTGTGCATCCTTTAGTGGGGAGGTCAGGTTACTCTCATAAAAGAGGCCTGCTATAGCTGGGTAGAAAGAAGAAATTTAAAGAAGAATTTAAAAAATTAAAAGAAGAAATTTAAAAACATAAATCTAGGACAAGAATAAACAATGTCTGTGACCTCCACAGACTGCCCTGTGAAGGCTCAGAGTGAAACAAGAGTGGAAAAAGTTGATTTCTCATCAATGTGTCACTTCAGGTTTGAACAGGAAATTCTCACACATAGGCTATTTTGAAGACAGTTTACCTCATCACAAACCTCCAGAAACTAGGAGACTTTGGGCTCCAGTTGAAAGGACAAATGGACCTCTAAGTGTGTCATTTAGATTTTCCATTTTCAAATGTCTCTGAGAAATTGTTTTCACATTCTACAAGATCTGAGGAGATGGCGGCTTAGCCACCCTGCAGTTATCTTATTTCCATCTCAATCATGAACACTGCAAACTTCAAATACCTCAAGTTTTACTTTTAAACTAGTTGCTAAATCTTGGCAGTACATACACTATTTCCTCATATCCATTATTATCTCATTTCTATTGTCATGGAAGAATTTCTAAAAGCCATAATCCCATTTTCAACAAGTATTTAAGGATATTTGTCACTAATTATCCTGAGGAATTTCTACATTCTCAACCATACTCTACCTGGCACAAAGTCCATCGTTTTCAAAATACCATCTCTATTTCTCTGCCCTAGTTCTTACGTTCCATTTTATTCTTATTAAATAAATAATTTAATCTGCAGATTTCCTCTGTTAAAAATAAATGCCCCTTGAAAGGATAAAACACAAACAATATTAAACTGTATCACCATGACATAGGTGGAAGTATTAAATAACTACTCATTATACCATTCATGAATTCATCCTCCAATCATGACTAGTTGTCTGTATTACACTAGGAATATATATATATATATATATATATATATATATATATATATACATATAGTTTTTTTTTTGGTGGTACGTGGGCCTCTCGCTGTTGTGGCCTCTCCCGTTGTAGAGCACAGGCTCTGGACGCGCAGGCTCAGCGGCCATGGCTCATGGGCCCAGGTGCTCCGCGGCATGTGGGATCTTCCCAGACTGGGGCACGAACCCATGTCCCCTGCATCGGCAGGCGGACTCTCAACCACTGTGCCACCAGGGAAGCCCTACGCTAGGAATATTTGATGTAACGACATAAACCCAAGTCAAACTATGCAGTTCAAGAAAAGGTAATTTTTAAAAATATCACCTAACCAAACAATGGGAAGGGGAGGAAAAGAAGGCTTAAACCACAAGATAAATGGCACATGCAAATGAAAATGACAAGAAACTATGGGTAGCAATACTCATATCAGACAAAATAGACTTTAAAACAAAGTTCATAATGAAAGACAAAGGACACTATATAATGATAAAAGGATCAATACAAGAAGAGGATATTACACTTGTTAACATGTATGCACCCAATATACTTAGGAGAATCTAAATACATAAAACAAACACTACAGACGTAAAGAGAGAAATTGATGGGAATAAAATAATAGTAGGAGTCTTTAATACCCCACTGACATCACTGGACAGATCTTCCAGACATAAAAAGCAATAAGGCAAAGGAGATCCTAAATGACACAATAGAACAGTTGAACTTAATTGATGTCTACAGGATGTTACATACAAAAAAACCATAATACACACTCTTTTTTAAGTGCACGTGGAACATTCTCAAGGATAGGCCACATAGTAGGACACAAAACAAGCCTCAAGAAATGTAAGGGATAGAAATTATTTCAAACATCTTTTCTGACCACAACCATATGTAACTAGAAATCAACCACAGGAAAAAAATGAGAAAAAAAAATGATTACATGGAGACTAAACAACATGATACTAAAAACCAATGGGTCAGAATGAAATGAAAGAGAAAATCAGAAAATACCTGGAAAGAAATGACAATGAAAAGACAACCTTACAAAATCTATGGGACACAGCAAAAGCAGTTCTAAAAGGGAAGTTTACAGCAATACAGGCCTTTCTCAAGAAAGAAGAAAATCTCAAGTAAACAACCTAAGCTACCACCTAAAAGAATTAGAAAAACAGGAACAAAAAAACCCAAAGTCAGCAGAAGGAAGGAAATAACACACATCAGAGAGGAAATAAATAAAATAGAGATAAAGAACAATAGAAAGATCAATAAAGCCAAGAACTGTTTCTCTGAAAAGATAAACAAAATTGACATACCTCTAGCCAGGCTCACCAAGAAGAAAAGAGAGAGGAGCCAAATTAAAAAAAAAAAGAAAAAGGAGGAATAACAACTGATACCAGAGAAATACAAAAAATCATAAGAAAATACTATAAACACTTATGTCAACAAATTGGACAACCTAGAAGAAATGGACAAGTTTTTAAAAATGGACAACCTGCCAAAACTGAGTCAAGAAGAAAGAGAAAATTTGAACAGAATGATCACTAGAAGTGAAATACAATCTGTAATTTTTAAAAAAACTCCCTGTAAATAAAAGTAGAGGTCTCGGTGGCTTCACTGGGGAATTTTACCAAATATACAAAGAACTTATACCAATCCTTCTCAAAGTATTCCAAAAGACTGAAGAGGAGGGAACTCTCCCAAAGTCATTCTAGGAAGCCACCAACATCCTGATATCAAAATCAGACAAAGATATTACAAAAAAAAAGAAAAGTACAGGCCAATATCTTTGATGAATATGGATGCAAAAGTCCTCACAAAATATTAGTAAACTGAAGCAACAATACATAAAAAGGATCATATGCTGTGATCAAGTTAGATTCATTCCAGGGTTGCAAGAATGGTTCAACAAATACAAATCAATCAATGTGATATGCCACATAAACAAAAGAAAAGACAACAACCACTGATCATCTTGATAGATGCAGAAAAAGCATTTAATAAAATTCATGATAAAAACTTTCACCAAAGTGGGTATGGAGGGACTATACCTCAACATAATAAAAGCAAACCCATAGTTAATATAATACTCAACAATGAAAAACTGAAAGCCTTCCAACTAAAATCTGAAAGAAGACAAGGATGCCCATTCTCACCAGTTCTGTTCAACATAGTATCAGAAGTCCTAGCCATAGCAATCAGACAAGAAACATAAATAAAAGGTATCCAAATTGGAAGGGAAGAGGCAAAATTGTCACTATATGCAGATGACATGATACTATGTATGTAGAAAACCCTAATGACTCCAACACAAAAACCACTAGAACTAATAAACAAATTCAGCAAAGTAGCAAGATACAAAATTAATACACAGAAGTCTGTTGCATTTCTTTGCACTAACAATAAAATATCAGAAAGAATGTAAAAAAAAAAATCCTGTTTAAAATTGCATCCAAAAAAAATCCTGTTTAAAATCGCATCCAAAAAAAACACCTAGAAATAAACCTAACCAAGGAGGTGAAAGACCTATACACTGAGAACAATAAAACATTGGTAAAGGAAACTGAAGATTATTCAAAGAAATAGAAAGATATTTCATGCTCTTGAATTGGAGGAATTAATACTGTTAAAAGGGTCATACTACCCAAAGCAATCTACAGACTTAATGCAATCTCTATCAAATTACCCATGACATTTTCCACAAAACTGTAACAAATAATCCTAAAATTCATATGGAACCAGAAGAGACCCAGAACTGCCAAAATAATCCTGAGGAAAAATAACAAATCTGGAGGCAGAACCTTCTCAGACTTCAGACAATACTACGAAGCTACAGTAATCAAAATAGTGTGATATTGGCACAAAAATAGTCATATGGATGAATGGAACAGAATAGAGAGCCCAGAAATAAACCCACACACCTATGGTCAATTAATCTTTGACAAAGGGGGCAAGAATATATAATGGAGCAAAGACAGTCTCTTCAGCGAGTGGTATTGGGAAAGCTGGACAACCAGCTTAAAACACTCCCTCACACTATACACAAAAATAAACTCAAAATGGTTTAAAAACTTAAATATAAGACATGACACCATAAAACTCCTAGGAGAGAACAAAGGCAAAACATTCTTTGACATAAATCATAGCAATATTTACTTAGGTCAGTCTCCCAAGGCAAAAGAAATAAAAGTAAAAATAAACAAATGGGACCTAATGAAACTTCAAAGCTTTTGCACAGCAAAGGAAACCATAAACAAGACGAAAAGACAACCCTCAGAATGGGAGAACATAGTTGCAAACAAAGCAAATGAGAAAGGAGTAATCTCTAAATCATACAAACAGCTCATGCAGCTCAATATCAAAAAAACCCAAACAACCCAATCAAAAAATGGGTGGAAGACCTGAACAGACATTTCTCAAAGAAGACAAACAGATGGCCAACAAACACATGAAAAGATGCTCAACATCACTAATTATTAGAGAAATGCAAATCAAAACTACAGTGAGGTATCACCTCACACCTGTCAGAATGGCCATCATCAAAAAGTCTATAAATAACAAACGCTGGAGAGGGTGTGGAGAAAAGGGAACTCTCCTACACTACTGGTGGGAATGTAAATTGATGTAGCCACTATGGAGAATAGTATGGAGGTTCTTAAAAAAACTAAAAATAGAGTTACCATATGATTTAGCAATCTCACCCCTGGGCATATATCCAGAGAAAAACATTATTCGAAAAGACATATGAACCCAATGTTCATAGCAGCACTATTACAATAGCCAAGGCATGGAAGCAATCTAAGTGTTCATCAACAGATGAATGCATAAAGAAGATATGGCACGTATATACAATGGAATATTACTCAGCCATAAAAAGAAACGAAATTGAGTTATTTGTAGTAAGGTGGATGGACCTAGAGTCTGTCATACAGAGTGAAGTAAGTCAGAAAGAGAAAAACAAATACCGTATGCTAACACATATATATGGAATCTAAAAATTTAAAAAAAAGGTCATGAAAAACCTAGGGGTAGGATGGGAATAAAGACGCAGACCTACTACAGAATGGACTTGAGGACACGGGGAGGGGGGAGGGTAAGCTGGGACGAAGTGAGAGAGTAGCACTGACATATATACACTACCAAATGTAAAATAGATAGCTAGTGGGAAGCAGCCGCATAGCACAGGGAGATCAGCTCGGTGCTTTGTGACCACCTAGAGGGGTGGGATAGGGAGGGTGGGAGGGAGGGAGACACAAGAGGGAAGAGATATGGGGATATATGTATATGTATAGCTGATTCACTTTGTTACAAAGCAGAAACTAACACACCATTGTAAAGCAATTATACTCCCATAAAGATGTTAAAACAAACAGTTTGCTAACTTTATTTAATAAATTAATATTAATATGAGCTCTCATAGGGAGAACACTCACTCCCAAAGAATTTGTGGGTGGTGAATTTTCCTCACTTCGAATACATTTAAAAGTTGAAAATTTAACTAAAGTATTGTGAGTGCAGTAAAAAAAAAAAACTTTAACAATAATTTGTAAAATTCTATAAAGGCAACAGAATATTTTGTACTTCTTTAATTAATTAGGATTCAATCACAACATGTATTAGGAAAACAGCTGCTATATATTAAACTCACAGACGTAAGTTTTCCCAGATGAACAGTTACAAGCATAAACATAATTTCCTTCGATATATGGACAACCATCATTCTCCATTTCCAAGAATCTGTGAAAAAAATTGTAAAGCAAGGTGTGATATCCGCAAATGCTAATTTTATCTCAAGCTTAAAATTAGAAAGAACAAACAAAATGAGAAACAATAAAAGAACAAACTAATCAAAACAAGAATTAAACCCTGAAGACTGACAGTCTTTAATTACAAAATATTAAGCTTAACACAAAATACCGAACAGTATCTAATCCTATCCTGTTTATTTAAGTAGAATTATAAGCCAATATGATAGAAGTTTATGGATTTATCAGCTTGCCTAAAACTATGCATAAATTTCTCCTAAGAGTCCAGTAAAGTTAAAAAAGTAAAGGCCCTAAAGGTGATATTTAGAAAAAACTGGAAATTTTCCCCCAATTAAATCCCACAGACTGATCCTCAAAAACCGTAATGATTTCCTTTTTCTTGGTTGCTCTTTCTGTGCCCTACACACATAACGCACACACACAACGCACACACACATACATGCACATACACACGAATTGTCATATACTCTCAGAAAAGTTCAGTTATCAAAACACTATACTTTCAGGCTTTCAGTTACTGTGACGCCATCTTCCCTTAACCAGGATTTATTGGTTTCATTGATTTTGAGACCTATCCAGCCTTTCATTTCAAGCATGAATAAAATTTCCAATTGGGAAAAGAAATCATAAACCAGAAATGTGTGCGTATTATAATCCACTCCTTTCTGGCTCAGCTGTTATTGGTTAAAGTTCTCCCAAGGGCTTGCACCACATCCACTTAGTATTAATAAGATTTTTTCTCAAGGTATCTCATTTGTTAATGTGGTTTTCTTCTAGCATTAAATGTTCAAAAAGTGGAGTTTCTCCCTAAGAAAATTGAGTCAAAGTAAGAAAATATCATACACTTTTGAGAACCTTCAGTTTTCCCAAATTATGGTGTCAATCACTAATGCTTTGAAACCAGATATAGTTATAGTATAACAAAAAAAACAGAAGTGTCTGCCCTACCAGCTCTTCCTTGATACCGATCTTTAGAAGGTGAGAATTCAGCTCTGCACAGGCAGCATGGCTCTCCGCCCGGGTTTTGGATTTATTGGAAAGAAGATAAGAGCTATTTCCAAATCCAATCCAGTGGGTTGAACAAAGATCACAGGAACATTCTAGAAAATGTAAACATATTTAATGTGTACTCTGTACTATGAATAACTACTACTAACACAATTACTATATCTTTGTGTTTGTTTTACAGATGGATATTAGAGAGAAAGCAAAACAAGCATTTTTTGTAACATTTCTGGGCAAGTTTTACACAAACCATAGTTAACAATAATTAATATTTAGCTCATGTTTTGAATTTTTCTACTAAAAATTTGTATAAAATTTTACCCACAAGGAAAATGCATTCCAAATAATATTATACAATTGTTTGATGTGATTAAAATTACATATGCAGGGCTTCCCTGGTGGCGCAGTTGTTGAGGGTCCGCCTGCCGATGCAGGGAACACGGGTTCGTGCCCTGGTCCGGGAAGATCCCACAAGCCGCGGAGCGGCTGGGCCCGTGAGCCATGGCCGCTGAGCCTGCGCGTCCGGAGCCTGTGCTCTGCAACGGGAGAGGCCACAACAGTGAGAGGCCCGCGTACCGCAAATAAATAAATAAATAAAAATTATATATGCATATTGAAAAGGCTAAAAAATATATAATCATATGAACACAAAAAGCAATTAATGAACTATTGCACTTTTGTCAGAAATTTTTATTATTAATTATTTTAAGTATATGGAATAAAATTCAGTAACTAATTTCATAAAAACTTATACTTCAACTGTTTAATAAACATATGCAATTTGCATATTTTAATAATCTTTTTTATAATCATCAAAAACATACAGTTAGGGAAGGGGATCAAGGCAGTGGAGTAGGAGAATGTGGAACTCATCTCCCCCCACAAACACATCAAAAATACATCTACATGTGGAACAGTTCTCATGGAAAGCTAACTGGAAACTAGCAGAACTACACAACCAAAGTTGCAAGAAACCTATAACTGGGTAGGATGGGAAAAAAAGACATTGGCTCGGGACCTGCACCCCTGGGAGGGATCTGAAAAAAAAAAAAAAAAAAAAAGGACTCTCAACCTGAGGAGCGAGCAGGGTGAGCCACAATCTAGGCATCCTAGTCCTGGGTCCTGCACAAAGGAGACAAGCCCTCTTGCCTGCTGGGAAAACTGCTGGGACAGACAGAAGGGTTGGAGAAGCCTAGATGCTACTCATAAGGAGTGTGCACATGTTGGTTTGCCAACAGTCAGGTGGAGAGAGCCTTGCACTGGTGGCTGCCTCATCACCACACTTCTCAATCCGAAGGGGCAAACACCGCAGCCCTGCTCACTCCACACCACAGCTGGGGAGCAGATCCAGCACCTGGCAGGGCAATGATGGCCACTGAACAGAGAGGAAGTCCCTCGTCACACCCTGCACGAGCATTTGATCCTCCAATGCCAATGACAGTCTCTATCAAGGTGATCGTGGCTAGCACACCCTGAGGAAAGAAGTGGCTGGCAGCTCTCACACCAAAGACACTGAATACACACAGCCTCCACGGGAATGCTCCCACATAAAAACACGCCTTCAAGACCACAATAGACAACTGTTTCCCCTAAATTCATAGAGTCATAGAAATTTAAGTGAAATCTAAGGGCAGAGGAACTACTCCCAACCAAAAGAGCAAGAGAAATCCCCTGAAAGAACAAAATAAAACAGAGCTCACCAGCCTACCAGACCCCAAGTTCAAGAAGGTGGTAATAAAAACGCTAACTGAATTAAGAAAGATTGTCAACAGAAATGCAGATCACTGTAACAAGGAACTAAAAACTACAAGGAAGAGCCAATCAAAAATAGATAACTCAATTACTGGATAAAAAGCAATCTCGGGGCTTCCCTGGTGGCGCAGTGGTTGAGAGTCTGCCTGCCGATGCACGGGACATGGGTTCATGCCCGGGTCCGGGAAGATCCCACATGCTGCGGAGCGGTTGGGCCCGTGAGCCATGGCCACTGAGCCTGCGCGTCCGGAGCCTGTGCTCCGCAACGGGAGAGGCCACAACAGGGAGAGGCCTGCGTACCGCAAAAAAAAAAAAGCAATCTCAAAGCAATGAATAGCCAACTAAATGACACAGAAGAATGAATAAGTGATCTAGAAGATAGAAAAATGGAAATCACCCAATCAGAACAGCAGACAGAAAGACAAGGAAAGAAAAACAAAAGCAACGTATGAGATCTATGGGATAATATAAAGCATGCCAACGTACACATAATAGGGGTTCCAGAAGGAGAAGAGAGAAAAAAGGGGATGAAAAGTGTATTTGAAGAAATTATGGCTGAAAACTTCCCAAACCTAAAGAAGGAAACAGATATACAGGAACAGGAAGCACAGAGGCTCCCAACTCTCAGCCATAAAAAGAAGGAAATCTTCCATTTGCAACAAAATGGGTGGACCTTGAGGGCATTGTACTAAGTCAGACAAATACACTATGATTTTACTTATATGGAATCTAAAAAAAAAGTCATAGAAACAGACAGATTTGTGGTTGCCAGAGGTGAGGTGTGGTGGTGAGGGAAGTAGGTGAAAATGGTCAAAATGTACAAACTTCCAGTTGTAAAATAAATAAATTCTGGGGAGGTAAAGTGTGGTGACTATAGGTAATAATACCATGTTGTATATTTGAAAGTTGATAAGAGAGTAGATCTTAAAAGTCCTCATCAGGACTTCCCTGGTGGCGCAGTGGTTAAGAATCCGCCTGCCAAAGCAGGGGACACGGGTTCCAGCCCTGGCCCGGGAAGATCCCACATGCCTCGGGAAGATCCCACATGCCTCGGAGCAACTAAGCCTGTGCGCCGCAACTACTGAACCTGTGCTCTAGAGCCCGTGCGCCACAACTACTGAAGCCCGAATGCCTAGAGCCCATGCTCTGCAACAAGAAAAGCCACCACATTGAGAAGCCCACGCACCACAGCAAACAGTAGCCCCCGCTCGCTGCACCTAGAGAAAGCCCGCACGCAGCAACGAAAATCCAACACAGCCAAAAATAAATAAATAAAATTTAAAAATAAAGTAGTCCTCTTATTAAAAAAAAGTCCTCATCAAAAGAAAAAAATTATAACAATATATGGTGATGGGTTTTAACTAGACTTATTTTGATGATCATTTCAGAATATATACAAGTGTCAAATCATTATATTGTACCCCTTAAACTAATATAATGTTGCATGTCAATTATAGCTCAAAAAATTCTCTTTGAGGTAAATAGTAAAGAGTATAACAGAGAAGGCATATGTTTGCTTTTGCTCATCACAATTTCACCAACAGTGTATGAGTCTTCCTTTAATCTGCTCATTTTTCTAACTTTTTAAAATTTTCATATTTTAAAAAATCTATACTAATCTTTGAAATTTGAAATAATGTACCATTATTTAATTACAATTTTTTCTAATTGCCCGTGAAAGTGAGCATCTTTTCATATATTAATTATACTTTAAATTTCTTCTTTAAGATTTTCTCTCATTCATATCTTGCTTCCACCCTCAGCCTACATATTGTTCTTTTTTTTTCTTTCTTTCTCCCATTAATTATTCAACTGCATGGGTTCCTTTTGCAATCATTCAAAAGCAATTTAGTATGCAGAACAGAAACATACTTCTGAGCAATTTGCTGTGATATTTTGCTGCTCATTATGAAATAATAACCAGAATCATAACATATTATTTTTTTACTTCAGTTTTTATTTTCCCACTGTTTACACACCCTCAATGACCTGATTTTTTCTCTCCCAAATAAAACTTTATTACTTTATTCCTTGCCTCAGGCTCTGTTTCTTAAAACATCCAGGAAAAGACTAAGTTTGTGTTTGGTCCTTTTGTACTTTCCGTATCAGTTTTTGTGTCTTTAATTCCACTTTTCAAGGCTTTACATATTTGAAAGACATCTAATTTTCATTCTGTATCTGATACTTCAATTACCTGGATGTATTAGCGTCTAATTTCTTTTTTTTGTTGTTGTTGTTTTTTGTTCTTTTTTTTTCTTTTTTAAAAAATTTTTTTCAATCTTTACCAATTTATTTTATACAAAACAGTAGCAATGTAGAATATGGGAATTATCTTCCACTGCCACACACGCAAGTTGTGAACATTCCAAGCCAATGTATACAGTTTGGAGGGGAAGGCTAAACAATAGCATCAACCATGCTACTGAACATAGGAATTTTTTATCTAAAAAGACTAAAAATTAGATAGCAATGTCTTCTTAATATTGCTGTCATCATTGAAGACGGAAGAAACATAAAAAGTGACCTTTTTTAAGATTAAAAAAAAGGAAAAACCAAGAGGCTGCTACAACACTGCCATACAGTCAAACCATCATATTTCAATATTTGCATACTTGATAGCAGCATTATTTTTACTGAACCGTGTGCACCTACATTTAGAAATACATCAAAGCAAAATATTGTGGCAGTCATCCATCAAGATTCAAAAGAAAGAAAACAAAAAATAACTCTAGGATGAACATACTATATGTAGGTGAACATTTATGGAGACTGAATCTAATATCTACATTCTTGGACTGTTCCATTCTGCCCCAATAAAAGTCTCAACTCAAATTGTCAACTGTGCATTTTTTGGAGGATTTGAGTTTTTCCAGTTCTTATTATACTGCATGCTTGGAACAAAGAGGGTCATAATAAATCCTTCTACACAATGAACTTTAAGTAGACAGTTGAAAATAAATTTACTACTTGTAAACACACACAAAAAGAAAAATACAAGATTCTTTTTATTTTTAAACAATCAGTGCTTCCAAAAGCACATTATCTTCTATATCGACCTCTCTCCCCTCGGTCTCTGTCCCGATCACATAATCGCTCTCTTTCTCTTTCTCTATCACGTCCTCTATCTCGTTCTCTGTCTCTTCTGTTATCTCTGGGGCGGTCTCGCTCTCGCTCCCGATCTCTTTCACGAGGTCTACTTCTCCGACCACTGACAACAGCTTGTGTTCGACGAAGGAAATCATCCACCCTCATATCATAATCATGTACTCGTTTATCTCTGTATCTTGCTTCATGTGGTACTGGGGGATGTCCTGAGTAGGGGGGATGAGCTTGAGGAGGTGGAGCATGGTGCTGATAGTAAGGATGGTGTGGAGGTTGTTCCATTCCAGGATAAGGAGTCATTCCTTGCCAAGGTGGTGGTGGTCCCATGTTATGAAATTCCCTCACATAATCATTGTAGGACCCATTTAAAAACACATCTCGGCGAACTCCTGAAAACCGTCTATCTACTTCCTGGTATCGTGGATCCTTTAAATACCCTGGTCTCTGATGAAACTCAGGGGCATAGTCAATCCTTGGTTTCTTTCTGCTGTTATGAATATCATAATCTTCTGGTCGACGCCTTCCCACATCCCGGACTGGTTCTCGACGGGATGGACGTCCTCTTGACCGGGGCTGAGAATGCATTCTTCTCTTGTGACGCATTTTATGAATGACCTGATACAAGTCAATACTTTCATCAGGGGGAAATAGAAGACAAAGCTGGGTTCCACATTCAAGTTCAATTTCCTGTCCATCACGTCCGATCTTTACTGGCTTATGTTCATTCCAAGGATTGGTGAGATGAGCCGACTTAGTGAAGGGTAATTCACGCCTGCAAATCCAGTCAATTTTAAAGACGCCTCCCAGCATTTTAGCATTCATTCCTGCTGGAAGCACCCAATGTATAGGAGATCCTCCATGGTGTGATTCTGAAGAAAGTCTTGCAAATCCTTGAAATTTTCCACTCTCTCTCACAGAAAATATTAAGATAACACTCCTTGCAGATCTGAATGCAGCATTTAATTTCTTCTCATTTACTGGCAGTGTAGACCATACACCCTTAGCTTTGGCAAGGGACACATTCTCATGGTTGTTACTCTTTATGAGAAAAAATCTCGCATCCTGTAGGACATATTTGAGTTTACTGGTTTGATCTTTTCGGACAGCACGAACGGAAGATGATAATTTCTCATGCTTCTTTTCTGAACCTGCATATGACTCTGATGCAGAGCTTCCACTTCTATCAAAAACAACAGGAGATATGCCTCTAGCTCTCTTCCTTTCCTTTTCTCATCTGATCCATCTGTTCCTGAACCAGATCTGACAGACCCATCCGTGAAGGAAACAGATTCAGAATCGGAGTCGCTAGCCTCACTCCGGGTGTCATAATCATTTCCCTCTTCCTTCTGGTCTCTCTCATCCTGTTCATATTCTTCTTCTTCCTCCTCCTCCTCTTCCTCCTCCTCCTCCTCTTCCTCTTCTTCTTCCTCCTCTTCCTCCTCTCCATCATCATCCACCTCTTCATCTTCCTCTGCATCTTCTTCTACTTCTTCATCTTCCTCCACATCTTCCACCCCTTCCTCCTCATTCTCAGTGTTGTTGCCTTGCTCATCAGAAGAACCACTGCTGCCAGTCTCATGGTCAGAGCCATATTCTTCAGAGTTCACTTCCTCCTTGGAAGACTGGCTGGATCTGCTTGCACGTCTATCCACTTCAAGCCCAATTCTCTCAGAACCATCTGGTGTAGGGGATTTGACCCTCCTTTCAGGATCCCTTTTCCGCAGACATGTTTTCTCAGATAGACTCTTATAAGATTCTCTGGAGGCACTGCTTGACAAACGAATCTTCCGATCAGCTTCTAGACGTTTGTTTCTTTCAGATCTTTGATATTCCTCATTTTTATACTCTGTGACTGACTTTCCTTTTGTACTAACCATTCTTTTGTTATTGCTGACTGATGAGCTCAGTGGCTTAGAAATCAATTGTCTTGAATGAACAGAAGGCTTTTGTCGCTTTGTGTCAGTAGATTCCATTCGGTCACTTTTTCTTTTTGAACCCTTTTTCTCATTTTTATCTTGTTCACTCTCTGGATTATAGAGTTCATCGTCCTGTTCTGGTACTTCAGTCAAAATATCATCTAGAACATTAAGTTCTCCATCTTTCTCCTCTCGGCTGTCGGCCGCCATTGCTCCCCTCTTGTTTTCGCTGCTGCCGCCGCAGCCGCCACCACCGCTTCGACGCGACTCGCGCGGGTGCCGCAGCCGCGGCAGCAGAACCACAGGCGCGTCCGTCAGTCCGTCCGCTGGGCTTGCGCGCTTCGCACGTTAGCCTCTACCACTCACCCTTCCCGACCCACCCTTTCTCCCCACTTCTTCCCTTTCTCCCTTTTCCCCTTTCCTCCTTTCACTCCTGCCTCCCCCACCCCAGGCCCAGCCTTCCCGTTGGGGCTTAGGAACGGGAGGCGGTAACGGGGAGGGAAGGGAAACAGATGGCGACAGCGGGCGGCGCTAAAATGGAGCCTGCTTCCTGCGTGAAACAATCCCCCTCCCAAAATGCCCTGCGCTGTTATCTGCGCTTTGTTATCTCAGCTAAGTACTGTTATGACTTTTTCCCTATGCAATTTGGTATTTTAAATTAGTTTTTATATATGACAATCATCTGGACCTGAGCTAGTGTCCTTTTCTTAGATGGATCATCTGCATGTACTTTCTCTGTGATGATTTGGGGTCCTACCAACCCAGGATCACACAGGGAATATAACCTTAAATTCTAAGTGAGTCTGCCTAAGAAATTACAGAAAGGTCTGTATAGTCAACTAGAACTTGAGCTAATATAGAAAAAACTGTTTTAATATCCTCAAGCTTTACATGAGAAACTAATTTTTAACTCTTTTGCTCAAGCTAAGTGAAAGCCTCATTCTCTATCTCTGTTGTAGCGGTTCAATCCAGACTGTACAGTTATTAACATTGGAAATAACCCCAGAGAGTGGTAACTTCAGAGTCAGAATGCTTCTCTCGTTTCAAGCTTTCTCTCCATTTTTGGCCCTTGATGATTTCCGCTGTTTTATCAGAAACCTAGATGTAAAACTAAAATTTAAATTAAAAAAATTGTATCCATCTAGACATCTGGATCTAATGAGGAGAAAAAGGGAAGCTGAACTTCACTAATACATAAACTTAGATGCCTGAGCTGTTAAGCACCATCCCTTAGGTAGAAATTAGAGCAGCAACGCTGGTTCCCTGCCACCTGTCGACTGTAACCCTGAACCTCTTCCCTCCTACGAGAGAGTAGAGCTTGAGTTGCATCTCTTGACTTTTAAAGCTAGAAATTCAACTAAAGTAGTAGTAAAGGAATAAGAAGTAAAAATAAAAAAGAAAGAGGACTATGGAAAGACTAGGAAAACATTAGTAGAAAACAAAGCTATGGGAGAATTTACCTCTGAGGAATAGGACTAAAGAGAGGAAGAAGAGTTAGCTTCACTGCTTTTAATTATGTCTTCCTGTGCTATTTTTAAATCCACTTGGTTGAGTTACAATTTACACACAATAAATTACATTGTTTTGAAGTACACACTTTGATGAGTTTTGATGAATGAATATACCTTTGTAACTTCCTCCCCATTTAAAATTTAGAATATTTCCATCACCTCAAAAGTTAACTCATGTCAATTCCCAACTAATGCCCCACACCTGCTTTACCCAAGCAACCACAGATCTGATTTACATCACTGTAAATTATTTTTCACTTTTGTATGCAATTCGTATACACACAATCCTTCAATATCAACTCGTTTGCATCTTATGTCACTCAACATAATGTTTTTGAGTTTTATTCAGGTTGTGTGTATAGGGATTTCATTCTTTTTCATTGCTGACTTGTCCATCATATGACTAACCCACAATTTGTAATCCATTCATCTGGTGATTTACTTTTGGATTGCTTATAATTTTTAGTTTTTATAAATAAATTGTCTATCAACATTTTTGCACATGTCTTATGTGGACATATCTCTTCATGTCTCTTTTTTAAATGTTTAAGAGTGAAATTGTTGGGGATTTGCACCAGTACAGTTAACTCCATGTCCTTGTTACTGTCAGTCCTTTCAAATTGTAACCATTTTGGATGGTTGTGTAGTGGTAACTCACTGGGGTCATAAGTTGCATTTCCTTAATTATTTACTATTTGATTGCTTTTTATTTTCAGATTAGGTGAATTGAAGAAAAACAAGCAATATGAACAGCTAATATTTGGCATTAATATTTTTTTTCTGGGAGACATCAAGAAGTTTTGAAAAGCAATCACTAATTTAAATAAAAAATTAACAGCTGCTGGGTCTAGTCTCCTGTTTATTGCATCTATTGAGATTTTCCCTTTTTTATTCAAAGAATTTATTTTTAATAAGACTTTCAATTAGTTCTTTCCATATTTTTACTCCATTATTTTAATTTCCTTCCATTTTCTTTTTTTTTTTTATTTGCTTATAGGGACTATTCATCAGGAATACTCATGAGGAATGCCTTTAGTCTCAATGACAAAGGAACCCTACACTTTTGATTTTTGTGTGTGGAAGAGATATTTTTCTTGGTAAATGCATCTGTGCTGAGAATCTTACACTGTTCATGAAAAAGCAAATATTTCTCTGAAAAGACGACAGAGGGGAACCATCCCGACTTCCTGAAAAAACAGACTCAATTAGGAAAGTTCTCTCTTTCCCTCTCCCCCTCTTCCCCCCCCCACTGTGCCCCACCTGTGCTGTTTTTTAAGTGCTTAATTTACTGATAAGGATTTGAATAAACCCGCGATAAGTGAAAAAAAGAGAATTGAAAACAAAAACAGCTTTCTATATTATGGCTATTGTATCTGGATGTATAAAAAAATTAATGTAAAATTTATACGCTTGTAATGTCATAAATGTTAGAGGAATAATATCCGTCAGAGAAAGCTAGAAAGAAAAAAGTGTTAATGAGACACAACTCCCTTGCTTTTCATTTGTTTTCTTTTTGCCTTTTTGACCCCCTTCACACATTTCTCTCGCGCCCCACCTTAATATAATTTAAATCCCATTTTCTCCTAATAATAATCAAATTGCAAACAATAATTATCTTTTATACATAATACTTTGGGTCTTTTCACATTCTCTTATGTCTTCTTTCTTATTTTGCCCAATATTAATATTTCCTTGATAAAACATTGACCATACCATAAAACAGCATTTTTCTATCATGATTCACGAAGTTTTGTGGCTGTCAGGAAGGCAAACCCTTTAGTTCCAATGATCAATATTAGAAGTGGATTGAACAGAAAGAATACTCATCACCATTTTTAGAAGATAGTATGGGAACAGGTGATCTTTTTCAGTTTTGTTCTTCTCTGCTACAAAATACTGTGGTAAAAATTATGGTAGTAATTAGTTCTGTATAGGATAAAATAATTAAGACAACGTAAAAATCAGTCTTGAAAGCAAATCATTGAAATGTATTATGTTACTGATTTTAATAAAAACAGATTATTTTCTTAATTACTTACAGTTTGCAAGCGAGGCACCCACTGTTGTCATCCAGACCACACACAAGATCCCTAGACTCCCAGCCACCAGTTGCCATGCTGTAGATCGGTGGTGTAACACTAAAGAAAACAGAAACAATGATGAAGTTTCATCGTTTCCCAGAAGTCATCAAATGTAAAATTTAAGACCATTGTGTTTCACCCTTAGAGGGCAACCATTCATTTTCTAATTCTTGAATGAGTTCATCCTGAATAAAACTATTTCTCAGCCACATTGAGAACCCTAGTTCTTTGATACCCAAACTTCCTCCCTATTAGCTTCTTGTTGACTTCAGTTCTTTCTTATCAGAAATGGACATACATTTCGTATGTACCTTTCTTGAGTCTTCCTCTACTCAAGCCTTATATGTTGCTTTTCTCTATGATAGACTTTTCACCCCCATCATCTCTATTTGCAACCTTACCTACTGAGTCTTTCCCACCCATTTCCATCCTCTTCTGGAAGATCCAGCCTTTTAAATCTAATTTCATTATGGACATTGTCCTCTGAAGTGATCAAGAGACAATTCAATGCCATATATGATCTGACTTTTACTGGATTAAACATTATTTTTCTTAATGGTGAGTAAGCTGTTAACTACTGTTGTTAACTACTTAGTCACTTAAGCTAGAAACCTTGTTATCTTATTCTACTCATTTCTCACCTTACCTCCAACTTCCAGTTAATCATGAAGTCATGTAAGCTCTACCGCCAAAATACTTTTTTTCTCCATAATCTGTCTTTCCCCTAACAAATTCTGTTAGTTCTTTGAAGCTAAGTGGTTATTGCTTCTTCATCTTTGTAGGTACCCTAAGTCCAGAGCAGGCCCACAGAACAAATTCAGAAATAGTTGTGGGACTGAGTTATATTGAACTGAATTGAAGACTAATATCAAGAATTATTTTAAAATAATTTTAAAATAACACAAAAAAAGGAATAGAATTTTCACAGTAGTTCTTACAAGTAATGCAATTCTGTAGGAATTTGAATCAATGCTATTTTAGAGGAAATGAACATAGTGAAGGACTATTTAAGAGACAAACAATTCCATGGTAATATCCTAAAATAATTAAGGAGAGTGTTGAAGATAGATAATTAGTGTAATGAGGCAATTTTATAGTGGTTTTGAGAGAAGTAATCTTCTAAACCCAAGAATCAAGATCTAGCAAATAACATAATATTGTACCTTTTCTTTTTTTCCTAAACAACCGTTTTCTGTGCTGAAGGTGAGAGGGCCTTGGAAAGTTCAGTTCCATGTAGTTTACTTGCTGTTCACTTGATTTGACACTTCTCTGTTTTGTCTTGGGTATTTTTTGCTTCTGTTGAGATTTGGAAAATTTTGGTTCTGTGTAGGTTACCTCTTGCTTGTTTACAATACCCTTGTTTTGCTTACTCTTAAACATTATTTTTTGAAAAGACTTAGATTGTTTCAGCTCAATCTTGATATCTTTCTGTGTCTCTCTTTAATATCTATGCAATAGAGAAATGTGAGGAAAAGAGTTACATGGTGACTGTATCAGCTCAGACAGTGAAAATTGCCTTCATTCTGATGTACAAGTAAACATTTAGGTATAACATTAAAAGGGTAAAAAAGGGAGGAAATGAGAGACTAAATCTCTCTCCCAACTTTGCAGTCCTTATTCAGAAGAATAATTTTATTCCCCTTTAATGAGATTATACATTTCATTTCCTCTTTGAATCAGGTTTTGAAAGGAGCAGATTAAGGAGTAGATATGTTTTTCCCTCTCAACATTCTCTGTATAATGAATCATGTTGACAATGTGTAGACTATGGCTAAAACACAACTACATTAACAAAGTGTTGATTATTTAAATTTAATATTAAAGTTTTTATTTCAAATCAGGTTGGCATAAAGTTTATTGTATCACTGAAATAACCCATTACTCAGTAGATTCTTTACTAATAGAGGAAAACCCCAACTCTTTCAAGAACTGGGTAGAGTCTACATTTGTACAATAACCATGTAGCTCTCAATCTGCCAGCCTAACGTCTTTTTTCTACTTAACTAGATTATATTTACCTACAGGCACATACTCACACACAGAGGCAGACACACAGACCATCTAAATTAAAGAGACAAGGCCAATGAATCACCAAAAATAAACAAAAGAAATTAAAAGGTAATGTATAAAATTTTTTTAATTTATTCAATCTCATTAATAAAGAAAGAAAGCAAATGAAAAGAATAGAACAACTTTCACCTGTGAGAACACTAAATAACTGATACTTTTCTGAATTGGCAAATGACTGTGAGTATAAAATTGTCGATAGTTATTAAAACATAAAATATACAGGCTTTTTACCAGCAATTCTATTTTAAGTAATTTATCTTACAAAATATTTTTTAAATATTCAAAGTTGTGTAGCACCTGTTTTTGGTTTTATTTACTAAAAGCTAAATTGGAAAAACAAAAGAACAAAAAGTTGTCAAGAGAACGGTTCACAATTAAGGGAGTTGTTAAAGTTATGAGACATTTATACCCTAGTATACCATTGTTTAATATAACAAATATTATTTTAAATTTTTATTTATTTATTTATTTATGGCTGTGTTGGGTCTTTGTTTCTGTGCATGGGCTTTCTCTAGTTGTGGCAAGGGGGGGGCCACTCCTCATCGCGGTGCGCAGGCCTCTCACTATCGCAGCCTCTGTTGTTGTGGAGCACAGGCTCCAGACGCACAGGCTCAGTAATTATAGCTCACGGGCCCAGATGCTCTGCGGCATGTGGGGTCTTCCCAGACCAGGGCTCGAACCCGTGTTCCCTGTATTGGCAGGCAGATTCTCAACCACTGTGCCACCAGGGAAGCCCAACAAATATTACTGATGTGTAAAGCAAAATAATAGATTTGTAACGTGCTATGTCTTTGGTGGTTACTTGTAGGTAGAGTTTTGGCAGGTTTGCACTGCTCTCAATTTTATTGAAAATTAAAGAACATATGTTAAAATCTATTTAAAGGTGAAAATTTGAGTATTTAAAAATATTGAATAATAAATAATTTTATACATAGGGCCTTTTCTATATTTACCCTTCTATAAATTTACTGAGTAAACTCAAAACAACTGGGATAAAGTTATTTTCAAATTAAGAATTTTTTACACTTCCTCAAATTGTTTTCTGAAAGTTTTGACCAATTCATTTAGCACCAGCAAAAATGATATTTAAGAGGAATTGGCATTGTAAGAATGTTGCTGTTTAAATATTTAGAACAATTAAACTATTTTTTGTACCAGAAAAGGAAGAAAAATGACTATTGTTTTTGAAAATAAATAATTGAATAAGCTGATCTAGAAAATGTTAAAAGCGATAGAATCAGGTGGAATATTGGTTCAAATTGAAGCATTACATAGACTTAGATCTCTAATTTCACAACATATAATTGAACAAATTTCAGATAAACTAAAATGTTAAATGTAAACCATGAGATGATAAAACTGATAAACGACTGAAAGAAAGTATAAGTAAATAGTTATAACTTTCTAGTCACACACAGACAAGAAAGAGAGTTAGGTTAAATTATAGAAACATCATTTTCTTGCTAATGTAAAGATTTTTATCAATAATAATCACACTAAAAGACTTTTATTTCATCACTAACCAAAGAAATACAAACTACTATATTAATGATATACATTTTCACCTACAGAATCAGTAAATATTTATAAGCCAAATGCAACCACACAGAGTTGGACAAAGTGCAGGAAAACAGGCATTCATTTACACGGACTTTTGGTTAATCTAAATCTTTCCCTTCTGGAAAATAATTTGTCAGTATGTAAATATCAAAACCAAATAATAAAAACATCTACTGATAAAAGATTTCAAAATAATGTGAAAATGATGGGTTATTTCAAAAAAGAGCCTAAATAGTTGGAAAATAAAACGACAGAAAAATTCCAAGACAAAGAAACAAAAAAGTTCAAGGGATAGCTGGGTTCATACTCCACAACATTGTTTACAAAATGAGCATGTAACATAATTTTACAAAAATTATTTTTTCCTAAACTATCATTTAATACATTCTGAGTTAATTGTTGAAAGTAGTGTTAAAAAGTTACATACATTTTTAACTTCTTGAGAGAAGGAAATAAACAAAAGTAATACTCAGTGACTTGAAGAATAAATTTAAAAATAAATTTTGTAGGGGCTTCCGGGAAGATGGCGGAAGAGTAAGACGCTGAGATCACCTTCTTCCCCACAGATACACCAGGAATACATCTACACGTGGAACAACTCCTACAGAACACCTACTGAACGCTGGCAGAAGACCTCAGACCTCCCAAAAGCCAAGAAACCCCCCACGTACCTGGGTAGGGCAAAAGAAAAAAGAATAAACAGAGACAAAAGGATAGGGACGGGTCCTGCACCAGCGGGAGAGAGCTGTGAAGGAGGAAAAGTTTCCACACACTAGGAAGCCCCTTCGCGGGCGGAGACCTCGGGTGGTGGAGGCGGGGAGCTTCGGGGCCGCGGAGGAGAGCACAGCAACAGGGGTGCGGAGGGCAAAGCGGGGAGATTCCCGCACAGAGGATCGGGCCGACCGGCACTCACCAGCCCGAGAGGCTTGTCTGCTCACCCGCCGGGGCGGGCGGGGCTGGGAGCTGAGGCTCGGGCTTCGGTCGGAGCAGGGAGAGGACTGGGGTTGGCGGCGTGAACACAGCCTGCAGGGGGTTAGTGCGCCACGGCTGGCCGGGAGGGAGTGCAGCGAAAAGTCTGGAGCTGCCGAAGAGGCAAGAGACTTTTTCTTGCCTCTTTGTTTCCTGCTGCGCGAGGAGAGGGGATTAAGAGCGCTGCTTAAAGCAGCTCCAGAGACGGGCGCGAGTCGCGGCTAAAAGCACGGACCCCAGAGACGGGCGGGAGACACTAAGGCTGCTGCTGCCGCCACCAAGAAGCCTGTGTGCGAGCACAGGTTACTCTCCACACACCCCTTCCGGCTGGTGCAACGTCACGGTGACCTCTGCCGCCGCTGGCTCGCCCCGCCCTCCATGCACCCCCCCCCCCGCCCCCCCCCCCCGCCACCGCCCGAGTGAGCCAGAGCCCTCGAATCAGCGGCTCCTTTAACCCCGTCCTGTCTGAGCAAAGAACAGACGCCCTCAGGCGACCTACATGCAGAGGTGGGGCCAAATCCAAAACTGAGTCCCCGGAAGCTGTGAGAACAAAGAAGAGAAAGGGAAATCTCTCCCAGCAGCTGCAGAAGCAGCGGATTAAAGCTCCACAATCAACTTGATGTCTGTGGAATATATGAATACACAACGAATCATCCCAAATTGAGGAGGTGGACTTTGAGAGCAAGATTTATGCTGTATAGCTTTGCTTCCACCATTTGTCCTAGGGTTCTATCCGTCCGTTGTTTTTATGTTTCTTTTCCTTAATAATTATTTTTTATTTTAATAACTTTATTATATTTTATCTTTATTTTATTTTACTTTATCTTCTTTCTTTCTTTTTTTCCTTCCTTCCCTCCTTCCTTCCTCCCTCCCTCCCTCCCTTTCTTTCTTTCTTTCTTTCTACTTCTACTAATTCTTTCTTTCTACTTTTTTTCCCTTTTATTCTGAGCCGTGTGGATGAAAGGCTCTTGGTGCTGCAGCCAGGAGTCAGTGCTGTGCCTCTGAGGTGGGAGAGCCAACTTCAGGACACTGGTCCACAAAAGACCTCCCAGCTCCACATAATATCAAACAGCAAAAATCTCCCAGAGATCTCCATCTCAACACAAGCACCCAGCTTCACTCAACGACCAGCAAGCTACAGTGCTGGACATCCTATGCCAAACCACTAGCAAGACAGGAACACAACACCACCCATTAGCAGAGAGACTGCCTAAAATCATAATAAGGCCACAGACACCCCAAAACACACCACCAGACGTGGACCTGCCCACCAGAAAGACAAGATCCAGCCTCATCCACCAGAACACAGGCACTAGTCCCCTCCACCAGGAAGCCTACACAACCCACTGAACCAACCTTAGCCACTAGGGACAGACACCAAAAACAACGGGAACTACGAGCCTGCAGCCTGCAAAAAGGAGACCCCAAACACAGTAAGATAAGCAAAATGAGAAGACAGAAAAACACACAGCAGAAGGAGCAAGATAAAAGCCCACCAGACCTAACAAATGAACAGGAAATAGGCAGTCTACCTGAAAAAGAATTCAGGATAATGATAGTAAAGATGAACCAAAATGTTGGAAATAGAATGGTCAAATTGCAAGAAATATTTAACAAGGACCTAGAAGAACTAAAGATGAACCAAACAATGATGAACAACACAATAAATGAAATTAAAAATACTCTAGATGGGATCAATAGCAGAACAACTGAGGCAGAAGAACGGATAAGTGAACTGGAAGATAAAATAGTGGAAATAACTACTGCAGAGCAGAATAAAGAAAAAAGAATGAAAAGAACTGAGGACAGTCTCAGAGACCTCCGGGACAACATTAAATGCACCAACATTCGAATTATAGGGGTTCCAGAAGAAGAAGAGAAAAAGAAAGGGGCTGTGTAAATATTTGAAGAGATTATAGTTGAAAACTTCCCTAATATGGGAAGGGAACTAGTTAATCAAGTCCAGGAAGCACAGAGAGTCCCACACAAGATAAATCCAAGGAGAAATATGCCAAGACACATACTAATCACACTGTCAAAAATTAAATACAAAGAAAACATATTAAAAGCAGCAAGGGAAAAACAACAAATAACACACAAGGGAAGCCCCATAAGGTTAACAGCTAATCTTTCAGCAGAAACTCTGCAAGCCAGAAGGGAGTGGCAGGACATATTTAAAGTGATGAAGGAACCAACATTCGAATTATAGGGGTTCCAGAAGAAGAAGAGAAAAAGAAAGGGACTGAGAAAATATTTGAAGAGATTATAGTTGAAAACTTCCCTAATATGGGAAAGGAAATAGTTAATCAAGTCCAGGAAGCACAGAGAGTCCCATACAAGATAAATCCAAGGAGAAATACGCCAAGACACATATTAATCAAACTGTCAAAAATTAAATACAAAGAAAGCATATTAAAAGCAGCAAGGGAAAAACAACAAATAACACATAAGGGAATCCCCATAAGGTTAACAGCTGATCTCTCAGCAGAAACCCTACAAGCCAGAAGGGAGTGGCAGGACATACTGAAAGTGATGAAGGAGAAAAACATGCAGCCAAGACTACTCTACCCAGCAAGGATCTCATTCAGATTTGATGGAGAAATTAAAACCTTTACAGACAAGCAAAAGCTGAGAGAGTTCAGCACCACCAAACCAGCTTTACAACAAATGCTAAAGGATCTTCTCTAGGCAAGAAACACAAGAGAAGGAAAAGACCTATAATAACGAAACCAAAACAATTTAGAAAATGGGAATAGGAACATACATATCGATAATTACCTTAAATGTAAATGGACTAAATGCTCCCACCAAAAGACACAGATTAGCTGAATGGATACAAAAACAAGACCCTTATATATGCTGTCTACAAGAGACCCACTTCAGACCTAGAGACACATACAGACTGAAAGTAAGGGGATGGAAAAAGATATTCCATGCAAATGGAAGCCAAAAGAAAGCTGGAGTAGCAATTCTCATATCAGACAAAATAGACTTTAAAATAAGGACTATTAAAAGAGACAAAGAAGGACACTACATAATGATCAAGGGATCGATCCAAGAAGAAGATATAACAATTGTAAATATTTATGCACCCAACATAGGAGCACCTCAATACATAAGGCAAATACTAACAGCCATAAAAGGGGAAATCGACAGTAACACATGCATAGTAGGGGACTTAAACACCCCACTTTCACCCATGGACAGATCATCCAAAATGAAAATAAATAAGG
This sequence comes from Globicephala melas, assembly GCF_963455315.2. Lineage (NCBI taxonomy): Eukaryota > Metazoa > Chordata > Mammalia > Artiodactyla > Delphinidae > Globicephala > Globicephala melas. The sequence goes on along the minus strand of NC_083323.1, from coordinate 94,368,915 downwards.
AAACACAAGCTTTAAATGATACATTAAACAAGATGGACTTAATTGATATTTATAGGACACTCCATCCAAAAACAACAGAATACACATTTTTCTCAAGTGCTCATGGAACATTCTCCAGGATAGATCATATCTTAGGTCACAAATCAAGCCTTGGTAAATTTAAGAAAATTGAAATTGTATCAAGTATCTTTTCTGACCACAACGCCATGAGACTAGATATCAATTACAGGAAAAGATCTGTAAAAAATACAAACACATGGAGGCTAAACAATACACTACTTAATAATGAAGAGATCACTGAAGAAATCAAAGAGGAAATCAAAAAATACCTAGAAACAAATGACAATGGAGACACAACGACCCAAAACCTGTGGGATGCAGCAAAAGCAGTTCTAAGGGGGAAGTTTATAGCAATACAAGCCCACCTTAAGAAGCAGGAAACATCTCGAATAAACAACCTAACCTTGCACCTCAAGCAATTAGAGAAAGAAGAACAAAAAAAACCCCAAAGCTAGCAGAAGGAAAGAAATCATAAAAATCAGATCAGAAATAAATGAAAAAGAAATGAAGGAAACAGTAGCAAAGATCAATAAAACTAAAAGCTGGTTCTTTGAGAAGATAAACAAAATAGATAAACCACTAGCCAGACTCATCAAGAAAAAAAGGGAGAAGACTCAAATCAATAGAATTAGAAATGAAAAAGGAGAGGTAACAACTGACACTGCAGAGATAAAAGAGATCATGAGAGATTACTACAAGCAACTCTATGCCAATAAAATGGACAACCTGGAAGAAATGGACAAATTCTTAGAAATGCACAACCTGCCAAGACTGAATCAGGAAGAAATAGAAAATATGAACAGAACAATCACAAGCACTGAAATTGAAACTGTGATTAAAAATCTTCCAACAAAGAAAAGCCCAGGACCAGATGGCTTCACAGGCGAATTCTATCAAACATTTAGAGAAGAGCTAACACCTATCCTTCTCAAACTCTTCCAAAATATAGCAGAGGGAGGACCACTCCCAAACTCCTTCTACGAGGCCACCATCACCTTGATACCGAAACCAGACAAGGATGTCACAAAGAAAGAAAACTACAGGCCAATATCACTGATGAACATAGATGCAAAAATCCTCAACAAAATACTAGCAAACAGAATCCAACAGCACATTAAAAGGATCATACACCATGATCAAGTGGGGTTTATTCCAGGAATGCAAGGATTCTTCAATATACGCAAATCTATCAATGTGATAAACCATATTAACAAATTGAAGGAGAAAAACCATATGATCATCTCAATAGATGCAGAGAAAGCTTTTGACAAAATTCAACACCCATTTATGATAAAAACCCTGCAGAAAGTAGGCATAGAGGGAACTTTCCTCAACATAATAAAGGCCATATATGACAAGCCCACAGCAAACATCATCCTCAATGGTGAAAAACTGAAAGCATTTCCACTAAGATCAGGAACAAGACAAGGTTGCCCACTCTCACCACTATTATTCAACATTGTTTTGGAAGTTTTAGCCACAGCAATCAGAGAAGAAAAGGAAATAAAAGGAATCCAAATTGGAAAAGAAGAAGTAAAGCTGTCACTGTTTGCAGATGACATGATCCTATACATAGAGAACCCTAAAGATGCTACCAGAAAACTACTAGAGCTAATCAATGAATTTGGTAAAGTGGCAGGATACAAAATTAATGCACAGAAATCTCTGGCATTCCTATACACTAAGGATGAAAAATCTGAAAGTGAAATCAAGAAAACACTCCCATTTACCATTGCAACAAAAAGAATAAAATATCTAGGAATAAACCTACCTAAGGAGACAAAAGACCTGTATGCAGAAAATTATAAGACACTGATGAAAGAAATTAAAGATGATATAAATAGATGGAGAGATATACCATGTTCTTGGATTGGAAGAATCAACATTGTGAAAATGACTCTACTACCCAAAGCAATCTACAGATTCAATGCAATCCCTATCAAACTACCACTGGCATTTTTCACAGAACTAGAACAAAAACTTTCACAATTTGTATGGAAACACAAAAGACCCCGAATAGCCAAAGCAATCTTGAGAACGAAAGAAGGAACTGGAGGAATCAGGCTCCCTGACTTCAGACAATACTACAAAGCTACAGTCATCAAGACGGTATGGTACTGGCACAAAAACAGAAAGATAGATCAATGGAACAGGATAGAAAGCCCAGAGATAAACCCATGCACATATGGACACCTTATCTTTGATAAAGGTGGCAGTAATGTACAATGGAGAAAGGACAGCCTCTTCAATAAGTGGTGCTGGGAAAACTGGACAGGTACATGTAAAAGTAAGAGATTAGATCACTCCCTAACACCATACACAAAAATAAGCTCAAAATGGATTAAAGACCTAAATGTAAGGCCAGAAACTATCAAACTCTTAGAGGAAAACATAGGCAGAACACTCTATGACATAAATCAAAGCAAGATCCTTTCTGACCCACCTCCTAGAGTAATGGAAATAAAAACAAAAATAAACAAATGGGACCTAATGAAACTTCAAAGCTTTTGCACAGCAAAGGAAACCGTAAACAAGACCAAAAGACAACCCTCAGAATGGGAGAAAATATTTGCAAATGAAGCAACCGACAAAGGATTAATCTCCAAAATTTACAAGCAGCTCATGCAGCTCAATAACAAGAAAACAAACAACCCAATCCAAAAATGGGCAGAAGACCTAAATAGACATTTCTCCAAAGAACATATACAGACTGCCAACAAACACATGAAAGAATGCTCAACATCATTAATCATTAGAGAAATGCAAATCAAAACTACAATGAGATATCATCTCACACCAGTCAGAATGGCCATCATCAAAAAATCTAGAAACAATAAATGCTGGAGAGGGTGTGGAGAAAAGGGAACACTCTTGCACTGCTGGTGGGAATGTGAATTGGTTCAGCCACTATGGAGAACAGTATGGAGGTTCCTTAAAAAACTACAAATAGAACTACCATATGACCCAGCAATCCCACTACTGGGCATATACCCTGAGAAAACCAAAATTCAAAAAGAGTCATGTACCAAAATGTTCATTGCAGCTCTATTTACAATAGCCCGGAGATGGAAACAACCTAAGTGCCCATCACCAGATGAATGGATAAAGAAGATGTGGCACATATATACAATGGAATATTACTCAGCCATAAAAAGAAACGAAATTGAGCTATTTGTAATGAGGTGGATAGACCTAGAGTCTGTCATACAGAGTGAAGTAAGTCAGAAAGAAAAAGACAAATACCGTATGCTAACACATATATATGGAATTTAAGAAAAAAATGTCATGAAGAACCTAGGGGTAAAGCAGGAATAAAGACGCAGACCTCTTAGAGAACGGACTTGAGGTTATGGGGAGGGGGAAGGGTGAGCTGTGACAGGGCGAGAGAGAGTCATGGGCATATACACACTAACAAACGCAGTAAGGTAGATAGCTAGTGGGAAGCAGCCGCATGGCACAGGGATATTGGCTCGGTGCTTTGTGACAGCCTGGAGGGGTGGGATGGGGAGGGTGGGAGGGAGGGAGACGCAACAGGGAAGACATATGGGAACATATGTTTATGTATGACTGATTCACTTTGTTATAAAGCAGAAACTAACACACCATTGTAAAGCAATTATACCCCAATAAAGATGTTAAAAAAAAAAAAAATAAAAAAAATAAAGTGATGAAGGAGAAAAACCTGCAACCAAGATTACTCTACCCAGCAAGGATCTCATTCAGATTTGATGGAGAAATTAAAACCTTTACAGACAAGCAAAAGCTGAGAGAGTTCAGCACCACCAAACCATCTTTACAACAACTGCTAAAGGAACTTCTCTAGGCAAGAAGCACAAGAGAAGGAAAAGACCTACAATACCGAACCCAAAACAATCAAGAAAATGGGAATAGGAACATACATATCGATAATTACCTTAAATGTAAATGGACTAAATGCTCCCACCAAAAGACACAGATTAGCTGAATGGATACAAAAACAAGACCCATATATTTGCTGTCTACAATAGACCCACTTCAGACCTAGAGACACATACAGACTGAAAGTAAGGGGATGGAAAAAGATATTTCATGCAAATGGAAACCAAAAGAAAGCTGGAGTAGCAATTCTCATATCAGACAAAATAGACTTTAAAATAAAGACTATTAGAGGAGCCAAAGAAGTACACTACATAATGATCAAGGGATCGATCCAAGAAGAATAGATAACAATTGTAAATATTTATGTACCCAACATAGGAGCACCTCAACACATAAGGCAAATACTAACAGCCATAAAAGGGGAAATCGACAGTAACACATTCATAGTAGGGGACGTTAACACCCCACTTTCACCAATAGACAGATCATCCAAAATGCAAATAAATAAGGAAACAAAAGCTTTAAATGATACATTAAACGAGATGGACTTAATTGATATTTATAGGACATTCCATCCAAAAACAACAGAATACACATTGTTCTCAAGTGCTCATGGAACATTCTCCAGGATAGATCATATTTTGGGTCACAAGTCAAGCCTTGGTAAATTTAAGAAAATCGAAGTTGTTTCAAGTATCTTTTCCAACCACAACACTATGAGACTAGATATCAATTACAGGAAAATATCTGTAAAAACTACAAACACATGGAGGCTAAACAATACACTACTTAATAACAAAGTGATCACTGAAGAAATCAAAGAGGAAATAAAAGAATACCTAGAAACAAATGACAATGGAGACACGATGACCCAAAATCTATGGGATGCAGCAAAAGCAGTTCTAAGAGGGAAGTTTATAGCAATACAATCCTACCTTAAGAAACAGGAAACATCTCGAATAAACAACCTAACCTTGCACCTAAAGCAATTAGAGGAAGAAGAACAAAAAAAAACCCAAAGTTAGCAGAAGGAAAGAAATCATAAACATCAGATCAGAAATAAATGAAAAAGAAATGAAGGAAACGATAGCAAAGATCAATAAAACTAAAAGCTGGTTCTTTGAGAAGATAAACAAAATTGATAAACCATTAGCCAGACTCATCAAGAAAAAAAGGAAAAAGACTCAAATCAATAGAATTACAAATGAAAAAGGAGAAGTAACAACTGACACTGCAGAAATACAAAAGATCATGAGAGGTTACTACAAGCAACTGTATGCCAATAAAACGGACAACTTCAAAGAAATGGACAAATTCTTAGAAATGCACAACCTGCCAAGACTGAATCAGGAAGAAATCTTGAGAATGAAAAACGGAGCTGGAGGAATCAGGCTCCCTGACTTCAGACTATACTACAAAGCTACAGTAATCAAGACAGTATGGTACTGGCAGAAAAACAGAAAGACAGATCAATGGAACAGGATAGAAAGCCCAGAGATAAACCCATGCACATATGGTCACCTTATCTTTGATAAAGGAGGCAGGAATGTACAGTGGAGAAAGGACAGCCTCTTCAATAAGTGGTGCTGGGAAAACTGGACAGGTACATGTCGAAGTATGAGATTAGATCACTCCCTAACACCATACACAAAAATAAGCTCAAAATGGATTAAAGACCTAAATGTAAGGCCAGAAACTATCAAACTGGTAGAGGAAAACATAGGCAGAACACTCTATGACATAAATCACAGCAACGTCCTTTTTGACCCACCTCCTAGAGAAATGGAAATAAAAACAAAAATAAACAAATGGGACCTAATGAAACTTCAAAGCTTTTGCACAGCAAGGAAACCATAAACAAGACCAAAACACAACCCTCAGAATGGGAGAAAATATTTGCAAATGAAGCAACTGACAAAGGATTAATCTCCAAAATTTACAAGCAGCTCATGCAGCTCAATAACAAAAAAACAAACAATCCAATCCAAAAATGGGCACAAGACCTAAATAGACATTTCTCCAAAGAAGATATACAGACTGCCAACAAACACATGAAAGAATGCTCAACATCATTAATCAGTAGAGAAATGCAAATCAAAACTACAATGAGATATCATCTCACACCAGTCAGAATGGCCATCATCAAAAAATCTAGAAACAATAAATGCTGGAGAGGGTGTGGAGAAAAGGGAACCCTCTTGCACTGTTGGTGGGAATGTAAATTTATACAGCTACTGTGGAGAACAGTATGGAGGTTCCTTAAAGAACTACAAATAGAACTACCATATGACCCAGCAATCCCACTACTGGGCATATACCCTGAGAAAACCATAATTCAAAAAGAGTCATGTACCAAAATGTTCATTGCAGCTCTATTTACAATAGGCCGGAGATGGAAACAACCTAAGTGTCCATCATCGGATGAATGGATAAAGAAGATATGGCACATATATACAATGGAATATTACTCAGCTATAAAAAGATATGAAACTGAGCTATTTGTAATGAGGTGGATAGACCTAGAGTCTGTCATACAGAGTGAAGTAAGTCAGAAAGAGAAAGACAAATACCGTATGCTAACACATATATATGGAATTTAAGAAAAAAAAATGTCATGAAGAACCTAGGGATAAGACAGGAATAAAGACACAGACCTACTAGAGAATGGACTTGAGGATATGGGGAGGGGGAAGGGTAAGCTGTGACAAAGCGAGAGAGAGGCATGGACATATATACACTAACAAACGTAAGGTAGATAGCTAGTGGGAAGCAGCCGCATAGCACAAGGATATCAGGTCAGTGCTTTGTGACCGCCTGGAGGGGTGGGATATGGAGGGTGGGAGGGAGGGAGACGCAAGAGGGAAGAGATATGGGAACATATGTATACGTATAACTGATTCACTTTGTTATAAAGCACAAACTAACACACCATTGTAAAGCAATTATACTCCAATAAAGATGTTAAAAAAAAAAGATGTAAAAAAATAAAAAAATAAAAAATAAAAAGTAAATAAATAAATATTTTAGAAAAAGGAAACTTATGTGTGGAATTTTATTATACCAAGTAAATTTACCATTAAACATGAAAAAAACTTCCTGTCACCTTCTTTTGTGATAGTCAAAGGGTGTGCATTGCACAAGTTCAGTGAGAATTTCCTGTATTGTGGTTCCAGAAACATTTTAGAAGATAGTGATTTTACTGCTTCTTGTTCATACTACACATCTGTGTCTCATCAGCAGATGATGCACGCACACTTGAATACACAAGTTTTCTTTTTGAAAAAATTTCTTCATACACAACTTTCAGGTTCCTTAGCCTACAGCTCAGCTCCGTGATCTAACCCAGTTCTTGAACAAGCAGCCATCGTGCCTTTCCTGCATGAACACTGGAACAACATTTCATATGGCAGGTATGTGCAGCCCAAGTCATAAAATGAAAAAATTAAAATAACCAGGAAAAATATCTTGTGGGTATGGCTAATTTGAGGCAACGCTGTAGGACAAAAGTATACATTTTTAGGCTCCCCATGTATCTGTACTTTCTACTTTAATTTCATTTTTCTGATTCTTCATTCTGTAACTTAGAAATGATTTTGTGAAGATTTTTCCAACAGGTTTAAAGAGTGGATTCTGACAGGGATAGCTCTAAATTCTGATTGGCATCTGAATTTACCAGGAAAAATATAAACAACATAATTCTAGCATGAAAATATATAGAGAATGTTAAATATTATCAACAAAATGTTTAAAAGTGTTTTTTTTTAAATTTACCATTTGTGTTGTGACATCCCCCAAACCACCCAGATTAACAGTTTGACACATTGAACTGTTGTGAATGACGACACCCTTTGGGAGTACTCTAATGTTAATGCAGAATCTCCTGATGCTAAATTATTTTAGGGGAAATGCCTGTGAGCAAGTAATTTTTGGTATGAGAAGACGTAATACATGTAAAAAATGGTTCCTGTAAAAAAGTGGTTTTTTACGTATCATAATTCAATGTACTGTGAAATGAACTCAGGTTCCCAAGTTATTAGCGCTACATTGGTTGGGGAACCTCTCATCACACCATGTCTTCTCTTCACAGTACAGCCTCTACGAAGCTATGAGCAGCCTGACATTTCTCAGAGTAGCGAATACACTGAGATTAGCAGAAGGACACACTCCCAAGTAGTATTAATATTATTGTAACAATGATGGAATACATGTCATTTAAATGAAAGACTCTGGGTCTAGACAAACTTTCATTTGATTTCTGACTTGGGTACTTAATAGCTCTGATTCCTTGAGAAAATAACATTATTAATGGATCCTACATTTTCTCAGCTACCTAATGGGAATCAGATTCTCTATCTTGTGATTTTTTTGTTGCTGTTACAAAACTAAGAGTTTGTTATATCAGCCCACAAGACCGAACTTGGTGCCTGTTGATCTCTTTTTACTACAGATCTCTAAACTTCTTTGTCAAATTTAAAAATAAGTGGTAAGTACAGTTTGATAAGATAGAGCTGATAAAGAGGAAAAGGTATGGCTAATCTCACTGAAGAATAAAGTACATCATATAAAATTTTTGGTATTGGGTGGAGTTCTAAATGGAATGTCTTCATTTTCCAACATTTCATTGACAAAATTATGGGCTTATTAAACCAAGGAAATTTTTGGATTCTCTCACTGGTTTCTGCTTTTAAGAACTTCAGCTCCTGTGTTTGTTCTTTAAATCTTTACCCTATCTCTCTTTCTTTATAGCTTTTCAGACCACTCGATGGAGGCTGATTTCTGGGGTCTTAGGAGTAATGTGCCTTTTGTTGGTGGCTGCTTTGCGAGTTTTGTTGAAAAATTGTAAGTTTTTCTAATCAAGACTATATAAAAAGATCAAAATTGTGATGAAACTGTCTTACAATAAAGGTTTCATTTTGCTAATGTGTAATATTTTGTTATTTCATAAATCTGTGTCTGATGAAGTAAATTTCTAATTACTTCTTACAGCATTTACTAAACAAAATGTTCAGCCGACATTCTCTCCAGGACCCTCCACAGATCTCCAGGAAGGTGGGTTCCATACTTTGGAAAACTTTAGTGCTGTTAGAGAATGAAATATTCTTGTTTTTCTCACACAGAAGCATGAAGGGATATTATGCTTAGTAATAGAAATTATAGGATAGTCTCATTTTATTGCTAACTTAGTTTATTAAATTACATTGAATGTGTGTCATTTATATATTAAGTAATAAGGAAAATATTAGCCGGAAGTGACCTATTTTTCCTATGTGACTGCTCATGTTTAAGTAACAAAAGCAAATTACAGTAAATATTGTAGCTGATCCTAAGTGCCTGCTTGTGTTTCATAACACATACTTTGATACCTCTTTACCTGTACCTCCGCTTCTTCCATAACTCAGAAAGAAGCACAGAGATTTCTGCAATTCTAAACTCTTCTTAACCAGTGAACGTCAGCTCAAAGATATTTTTAAACATATCTTTTCCTAAATGATGTCTCATCATCTTCTGTGTTCATATAGCACTTCATTCATATCTTTTTTCCCTCAGCGTTTTTCCAACTTTATTGAGATATAATTGACATATGACATCGTGGAAGTTTAAAGTGTACAATGATTCACTTATTACAATATTATTGCCACCATAGCATTAACTAACACCTCCATCATGTCACACAACTATCATGTCTTTTTGTGGTGAGAATGTTTAAGAAGCTCTCTTGTAGCAACTCTCCCAAGTATATAATACAGTACTGTTAACTCTAGTTATAATGATGCACAGTAGATCCCTAAAACTTAATCATCTTCTAAATGGAAGCTCGTACCTTTTGACCAACAGCTCCCCATTTCCCCCACATCCCAGCCCCTGGTAGCCACCATTCAACTCTACAATCTCAGCACCACTCATTTGACAAAGATTTGAGTGCCTACCACATAATATGACTTTTATCACTGAGGATGGTAAATGTTGAAGACACTATCACTAGTAAACTGGACGGTCAGACTTCAAGCTAAGTGCTTTATTAACTTCGTTTTGAAATAAAATATCCAGAATTATTTTCTGACTCAGGAAATATGCTAAAATGCTTTCCTCCTTTAAATATCTCTTTTATCTAGTTCACTTTTAATTACACAGCAGAGATCAACTTTGGGTCACTTCCTCAAAAGAGGTTCTTCTAACCGCCCCCCATCCTATACTCTGCTACACAGTATTTTAACATACTGAATTTCTTGTGTATACTTACACAAATTATCATTAAATATAATTCATAAATGACTGAAATTTGTATAATTCTGTCTCTATCTCTAGACTATAATCTTCATGAGGAAGAAGGGTCATGTCTGAGTCATTCAGATTAATATCCCCTGAACTGTGGTGTATGCAGTAAATTCTCAAAGAATAGTTGTAGAAAACATTAAATAACAAATGAGTAAATAGCACTGAAAACAACGGAATCGCCGATGTCATCAAGTCATGTTTTGTTTTTTCTCTTAGGATCTGGCAGCTGTTCTTGCCGAGAAAAGTGGATTGGCTACCAATGCAGCTGTTACTTCATTTCTAGTGAATCAAAAACATGGAAAGACAGTAGAAATTTTTGTGTTTCTCAGAATTCCAGTCTACTTCAGATACAAAACAGAAATGAACTGGCATGTATTTAATTCTGATTTTTCTACAATTTTTTTGACCTAGGAAAATATTATCTAAGTAAGCTGAATACTTTGATTCAAGTCTTTAATCAGATAGTAAATAGGCAGTTATATTTGAACTAATTTCCTACACTTTGAAACAGTCAAACAATATACACAAAATTTCTCAAAGATTTACATTATAGGAATGTGACAGATAAAGTACAAGAAACTTTTTAGAGAGAATTCAAAGAATAAATAATAGATCATTATTTTTATTCAAAGGACTTTGAATTTTTAGTTCATTAATTGAATTTATAATTTGTTTTGTAATTATATAGCTTTTGTTATCACTCTTGGAATGAATATGAAGAATATTATAAAACAATTACCCAACTCTTAAGAAAAAGTGAAAATTTTCTCTAGCTCCATGCAGAACCTGTGCTAAGATTTATCCCTCAAGATACTGTTGGTTTGGGATCAAATTTGATTGCTGATCCCCTGTGAAGGAAGTGTTCCATGAAAGCTCTAATTCCCTTTATGACGTTTTTCATTCTTTCAAGAAGTGAGATTTTGTGGTACGTTTTCCTCCATAAATGAATGGGCCTGATGAATGAGAACTATGAGGCATGTGACTTGACTATACCTCCTAAATTAAAAGTTAAAAATGATTTTCGTTTGTATAATTGAAAAACTGAATCTGAATAATAGACACTGACTTTCTTAAAAGTACCTGATCCCTAGAGTAGATTCAAAATAGATTAATATGTTGGTCTTTGTTTCCAAACAGCATTTTATGAAATTCATTTCCTATTATTACTGGATTGGACTCTCTTACAGTGAAGAACATCATGCCTGGTTGTGGGAGGATAATTCTACTGTCTCCCAAGATCTGTAAGTTTCTGGCACTCAAAACCTTTTTCTGTTCTTTTTGAGTTTATCCTTAGATCTGATCAGAGAACGTAACATCCAGGAACACTGTAGGTAAGATATCCTGTTTAGTACGTGAGAATACAGAAAAGAGAATTGATACAACAGAATAACAATTTTAGTCCCAACCACAACACCCAAGTGTATGCTCAAGTGACATGAAGTTAGTGTACTTGTGACTCTAAAAGAGCTTTTGATATATGCTTTTATTTCCTGCCTTGGTACAAGCACTTGGATATGTATGTACATATACAGATTCTCACATACACAAAAGCCATCCAGAGAAAAGAGTATATCCACTATTTTCCTTATTCTGGTGGAGCCCAATATTCTCAGCATCATCCCATATTTCAAACATTCTGGGCTTATTTTCTGTGTATTTGTAATCTTCAAATCTCATTTTCATTCATAAACATGGGATTTACAGTATCATACAATGACAGGTTTTATGCTCTGATTTTTTCCCTAGACTAGATTAGCAGATGCATCTTAGAAGTAAAGTATATAACATACCAAAACCATTAAAAACAACAGCAAAAACAAAAAAATCCCCAACTTCATTGCTATTGATTATTGATGCAATAGCTGAGTTTTTGTAACATTGTACTCTGAAATTGTGAAAACTGACTTGAATGAAAAAAGATAATGTCTCAATGTGGTAATATCTCATTAAAATGCTTTTAAAATGTCTGTAGTTCTATCATTTAACAAAAACATCATCCTTGAACATTCTCATTTCCTTTTCCCAATGTATTAAAACATTATTCTTCATTACAGATTTCCATCCTTTCACTCTCTAAATCCAAAGAACTGCAAAATATATAACCCAAGCACAGGAGTTTCGGATACAGACTGTGGGAGTAAATATCGTTATGTCTGTAAGCAACAGCTTATTTAGATGTCTCTTGGGGCAGAAGGGGTGTGCAATGAAGATTCAGTGTACTTAGAATGGTAACATATATTACTAACTACCTACTTCTGGGATCTGTAAAATGTTTCAAATTGTGTCTTATCAATCATAATTTTCATGTATTTGAAAATGTGTTTAAATTTTTTATCAAGATATAATTGACATATAACATTACATTAGCTTCAAGTATACAACATAACAATAACTAGACACTAGGTCTAATTAACATCCATCATCATATATAGTTATAATTTTTAAATTTTGCCGTGTGTCTTAAAATGGATGAAAGGTGTGCCTACACCTAAAATTATAGTCCAGACAAGTAATTTCATGAATATTAATGTATATGGTAAAGAGTGGATTTAATAGTTTATGCATATATTCTTGGAAACTCTCTGCAGGAATTTAAATAAAACTTAATTCATGCCAAATAATATATATCACATCGTATCAGTCCTTTGTGTGGCGTACTGAGTTGAGAAGTCCCATCCTCATCTCTCTTTTTCCGGAAGTAAAAATAATTTTAGTGTTCCTTTTCAGTTCTTTCTGGATTTCTATACATCTATATGTTCTAATTTAGAGCTGGAAGTGCCATATAATAGTTTCTTCATATGTGTCACCTGGCCTCAGAGGGGAACACATTTGTGTGTCTTCTCTTGATGCTACAGAGTTCTGCAGAACAGTTGGAAGTCTCTGGCCAAATATATGGTCTCACGTGATTGCTTTCATATTTTGCAAGAGGCAAGGGCATCTAAGCCCTGATCATATAAATTTATAATACTTATTTCTTTACTCCACCTATCTTTCTTGCCTATGCTTATCCATCAGTAAAAAAAAAGCCATTCTTACATGTACATTGACGATTTTAATCTCTAGCCAGTCCCCAAAGCCTTTTCCTAAAAGTATGTACCAAAACTAAATACTGTAAGATGTTACAGAAAAACCCAAATGAACTTCTGGGCCAACCCAATAATTACCCTTTTTTTGGGGGGGGGGTGGAGGAGGGGCTAGCTCATTTTATTGAAGGATTTCTAAATAGGTAAAAGAAAGGGTGGGAACACAATGAGTTCTGATGCCCGTCTGACCTGGAAGAGATTTTCCCAACCTCACAGATATCAAAAGCCAATTCCCTTTTTGTAATTGTTGCATCTACATCTTTAAAATTGTGTATTGACATCTATATTTGCTCTCTAGTTTTATATTTTAATTAAATAATAATAATTAAGAACCCAAAGTTGATTTTTAAAATACAAAGAGTCAGGAAGAGGAAAGAGCCTCTTATGTTCTATTTCTCAAAATATAAATATAATAGTACTACAGCTTGAACTCTTCACATTCTTGTATGCAGGTTGACTTAGGAAAAATGCACTTAAGTTATACTATGCAAAATTCAGGATAGACTATAACATCTTTCAAATGTTTAACTTGGACTAAGTGAACATGCATTGCACTTTCTAGATATTTGAAATGTTTTGCCTTTGCTGTCCATGTGATTTTCATAATAATATAGTTTAATTGAATTTAAAAAGAACATTATAGGCAACCTTATAATGAAAATAAATACTTTTCTGTTCCAACTGTCCCATCAATCTGTCCTCTTCCCACAAAAATTTCCTCTGAGTTTTTTGTGTGTTTCTTTGTTTTTTCCTACCTGGAGTAGTTTTCTCTGTAATGAACCAAGGATAGTCTATTTTCCTAATTTTTGTCCAGGATGAATCTCAACTGTATTTATTTAGCCACATTAACGTATAGGTTCAAATTGTTACTTTCATATCATTACACTATGAAGTGTCCAGAGTTCAATCAGCCTTTTTTTTTTTCCTGAGAACTCATGAACATTTATTACAATGCTGCAAGAACAATGAGGGAACGGAAGGTGTTAAATATGACAGATGATGTCTAATTTCAGAGAGTAATCTATGTCAAAATTGTCTCCATCGAGGGAAGAAAATTCCTGTTGCCACCCAATTATAGCTCAGATGTTTTTTTAAGCTCCCATATCTTTTCAGGGCATTGTGATGGAAAGTGCTGATTTGAATGAAGACTACTGGTCACCCATGGCAGTGGCCTGCTCACATCTGGCCCCATCATACTAATCACAGTCAATCCAGGACCATCTGACCCATTTCATTTTTATTATTTTTTCTGCCACTCTTACCTGCATTCTATTTGCCTTCATCCTGAAAATATCTTTGTAGTCCTTGGGATGGGAACAACTTTTTTTTTTTTTTTTTTTTTTTTGCGGTACGCGGGCCTCTCACTGTTGTGGCCTCTCCCGTTGCAGAGCACAGGCTCCGGACGCGCAGGCTCAGCGGCCATGGCTCACGGGCCCAGCTGCTCCGCGGCATGTGGGATATTCCCGGAGCAGGGCACGAACCCGTGTCCCCTGCATCGGCAGGCGGACTCTCAACCACTGTGCCACCAGGAAAGCCCTAAAATAAGTTAATTCTTAATGTGTAATGAAATATAACATAAAAATAAAGACACTATCATGAAAAAGACAGGGATCTAGGGCATTAGACATGTGTTTAATTCACAGAGCCACGTTTACTAAGTTAATAATTTCACAAATTGCAAGAAGAAGAAAAGAAACAAAGAAAGAAACGGAGAAAGACAGAAAAAAAGGGGGAGAGGGAGGGAGGGAGGAAGACAAAGAATATTAACAAAACCTGGTGTGGGTATTTTAAAAAGTAAAAGAAAATGAAATGCATCTTGTATCAATAATGTAAATCATGTAGTAAAGTTCTTTATAGTGAAGGACTTACAAAGAATAAAATAGTAGGTTCTAAAATTTTAGGAAAAAGACAAGTAAAGAATCTCGCCTCTGAACAACACGAGTGAAAAATAATTTTTTTTCTTTTTGAAATAATGAACATGTAAGAGGCTTTTATAAATGAAATGTGAATATGAATTACCTTTTGCACCTAAAATTAAACTAAAACTTTTTTTAGTTTATACATACAATATGTAATTTAATTTAAACTTCATTATTAAGTATGTGGAAAATGTGGGTATTATTTTATTTCTTATTTATGTATTATTTAGGTAAATATTTATTATTATTTTATGGGTGAAGAAATTAAATCTTAGAGGCGGCCAAAATCATACTGCTTATTCAGTATCAACCTATCAGCTATGAGTAATTTATGATATTTTTAGTTAAAAAAGCACTTTCAAATTTATGTCACTTGAGTTGAATATCATAGAAATCCACTAAGGTAAATATGGCATGTCTTATACCTCTATTTAATAGAAAAGGAAACGTAAGTCCATAGAGGCTGTTATTGTCCCAGATCTCAAAGCTAGAGACTGGTAAAA
Source organism: Globicephala melas (assembly GCF_963455315.2). Taxonomy (NCBI): domain Eukaryota; kingdom Metazoa; phylum Chordata; class Mammalia; order Artiodactyla; family Delphinidae; genus Globicephala; species Globicephala melas. Next base: position 94,353,216 of record NC_083323.1, on the reverse strand, counting down.
TTTTGATTAAAACCCAGTTCTAACTCCAAATACTAAGGCTGTTATCTCAAATTGTGAGATACATTCCTTTAGGTAGTTATTGAAATGAAGGAGGAAAAAACCTTTCAAGTTTTTGAAGCCAGGATTTAAAATATAACATGACCATAATATAAAATGAACATAAGTGAATCATAGTAAATTACTTTTCTATGACTTATATGCTTGTATCAAATTCTGGGTATCTTAAAATTGTACAGAAAGACCAAACTACATTTATGTGGAAAGTACGTACCCACGCTGTGATGGGCCCACGGATCTCGGACCAACCCCATCATAGAATTATGACTGCCCATCTATCCCACAGATGAATCCAAATGCTTCATTTTTTACAAAGGATTACTGAATAAAATAAAAATGTGAATTTTTTTCCTGTTTCCTCTCCTTGGGGTGAGTTGATATATTTAGATTAGAAAAGTGAGAATACAGAAAAATTTCACCCATGCAGACATGAAAAAGGAAAGAATGGAAATGAGAATTCATATAGAGCCAGGTAAAATTACTTTTAAATTTTCTCTTACTATAAAATAAAAAACAAAATGTTAAAAAATGTAATAGCTGTTTTTAGTTCACCTACACTAAGATACTTAAAGATGTTTTTCATCACTGATAGTGAATGATAACACACACAGTTTTTTTTTTTTTTTTTTTGCGGTACACGGGCCTCTCACTCTTGCGGCCTCTCCCCGTTGCGGAGCACAGGCTCAACGGCCATGGCTCACGGGCCCAGGCACTCCGCGGCATGTGGGATCCTCCTGGACCGGGGCACGAACCCGTGTCCTCTGCATCGGCAGGCAGACTCTCAACCACTGCGCCACCAGGGAAGCCCCACACACAGTTTTTTATTTATAGTCGTCTTATTTTATTTGGTGGTAACTTTATTGGTGGTAATTGCTTTCTTTGCAAGGTAAGTCTGGGTAGGATATATGAATTTTTGTTGAATGAGTTTTTCTAGTATACTTTAATTAAAGTTCTGTCCACATCGTTGTCATCATTTACAAGTTATCGTTGTCATCATTAACAAAACTAATCTCACATTTGTTAATATAGTAACATCTTAACATTGCCTAGCAGAGCTCTCAGGAAAAAATAAAAGGTGTTTAATAAATGCGCATAGTGCTTAGATTTTTAAAAATATAAACTGTTCTACATTTGATCATGATAGTTGGAAACAATGAAAATAATTTGTTTCATTTTGAAAGTAAGGTTGTGTGTCACATCTTATAGTAATATCATAACTTCTAATTCTTCAATAAGTATACCCTACTTACCTATCATTAAATAAAGTGGAGCAGAATATACCTCAGAAGTAACAAGTATTCATTGCCTTCAGTAAGTCAATTCAAACACTTAAGAAACAATTAGAATTACCTTATAGCGCATATATTTTTAGAAATTTTCTTGAGGTTAAAACCTCAAGAGTTTCTTATTTATTTAACAATACTTGTTAGAAACACACACACAAACACACACAGACACACACCTGATTAGAGAAGGAAGGTCCTGATTCTTGTGGATAAGAGCCTCCTGAAAAAATTAGACATGTCCTGAGTTCCTGATTTAGATTTGATACTAGCAATATCCAGTCAATTCTGATCCCTGAGAAGGATATGACAAGTGTTATTCTAATCTCATCTTTCTGTTGAAAAAGCATAGCACAAACCACAGTGCTTCCACCTCTCACGACACAGAAAATTTCCCTTTTTGGTGGAATAAATGTTAGGTCCCAACATCACTTTAGGACTTAAAAATGGTGAATTCAGTGATAAGAAGTCACCAGAGTTTTAAGAAACAAATGGTGGGATCACATAATCTCTTTCTGAATTTTTTTCAAAAGTGAAAAATTTGTAATAAAATATGGTTATAAGTACTTTGTGGAAAAAATAGAGAAAAAATTAAACTTCTTAATCATTTTGTGCATAGGCTTTTATAAGTTTGAGTGGAATTAAGTATGCTGTATCATATAAGCTGTAACAACAGAGAGATAGCTTTCATATATATACTACATAGGTACATGTATATGCATACATACCTACATGTATATGCATACATATGTATATATGCATATGTGTGTATTTATATGACCTTTTAATAATGAAAATATAAGTGTATACAGGATAAAAATTCCATGATGAATCATCATATGCCTAATTTAAATAATTATCAACTTGTGACCAATATTATTTCAGTTATGATGTATGTGATTCTCTCAGATCTACCTCTGCTCCTAAATAGGGCTCTTTTCTCCTTCTTCCTTGTGTACACCACTCATTATATTACTCTCTCTTTATTGCTCAGAACAATAGCTCCAAATCCCTTACCAGAATAGTAACATAATCAACTAATGTCTTAATGCTCTCATTTTTAGCTATTTATAATTTTTGTTATATTAAGAAATGATGACAGCCAAAAGGAGTTTAAATAGACTGAATGACTAAAAGTAGCATGGTATCCTGGATGGCATAATGGAAGAGAAAATGGATATTAGGTAAAAACTAAAGAAATACAAGTAAAGTATGTTCATTAATAATAATATATCAGTTCATTCATTGTGAAAAATGCACCATGCTAATGTAAGCTGTTAATAATAAGAGAAACTGGACACTGGTGTATGGGAACACTCTGTACTACTTTTGCACTTTTTCTGTAAATTTAAGACTATTCTAAGATAAAAAGTTTATTTAAAAATAAGTATTGGTGCTTCTTTATAATGTTATATTCTACAGAATAGTAACAATCATTATCTTTATTATTATTATAAATTAGATGGGGCAATTTGAAAAAGAAAACCAAAAAATGACTCTAAAGGGAAACAGCTTAAGAAGGAGTCATTCATATGAACTTTCACTGAACATGCGCTTCTGAAAACAGAACTTCAACCAGTAAATCCACAACCTATTCAGTCAATAAGAGAATTATCAAGCAATAATTTTTAGTCAATAGAACAATTACATAGACACTGTAACTATTTACTATGTACAATATGTGTGAGATAATTTAACATAGGTAAAAGTCAATTCTGCAAAGTTTGATAAAGCTATAATAATTTTTATGAAATCAATACATTATTTAAAATCTTCCTATAGGGATAACACAAAAGCCAAATTTTTTTTTTTTTTTTTTTTTTTTTTTTTTTGCGGTACGCGGGCCCCTCACTGCCGTGGCCTCACCCGTTGCGGAGCACAGGCTCTGGCCGCGCACGCTCACGGACCCAGCCGCTCCGCGGCACGTGCGATCCTCCCGGACCGGGGCACGAACCCGCGTCCCCTGCATCGGCAGGCGGACTCTCAACCACCGCGCCACCAGGGAAACCCAAGCCAAATATTTTTACAGGAGAGAAATAATAAACTTTCAAGGAAGAAATAATTAAAACATAAAAACTTTCCTAAACTATAGGGGAGAAAGGAATTGTTGCTATTTTTTTTCACTACGACTAGAGTTGTGTTGATGTCCAAATTAGATGAGAATGTGTTAACAGGAAAAGGAAAAGTCAATCTTACTGTGAAAATTGTCACAAAATCCTAAAACAGTACCAAACCAAATCAAACAGTACATAAAACTGTCTAGTCTATAGATGACCAAATTGAGTTTATTTCAGCCTTGTAATAATAATTTTATTTTGGAAGAAAAACTGTTAAATGAAATTTGCTCCAAACAGTAGATTAAAGAAATAAAAGATGAATATACCCAGATGGAATGCATATTTATTATAATTCAACAGCTTTTCATGATAAAAACAATCTTTAGCATGTATATCAGAATCTGTATAAACATCATTCTTAACCTTGAGGTATTAGTAGCTTTTTAGAAAATCATTAAGACAAAATGATAATAATACCACTTCTTTTCAATATCATTGAGGAGATTCTCCAGCACATTTAAGACCACCATAGGAAATTAAAAAGAAAAGGACTTAAAAAAATTTTTTTCTGATGATATATTTATCCACATAGAACATAAAAATATAATTTAATGACCAGTTAATAGAAATAATATTAGTATAACTGAATGTAACATTAATTTGCAAATACTATTAAAGTTCAATAATAAACAGAAATAATTAATTAACTTAACAACCACAACAGAAACACTGTAAGGTACTTATGAGTAAATCTAACAGGAATAGACAAGATCTATATTGAACTTATTGTATAATTTTATAGAAATATTTTCAAAAACAACTAAATTTTGATAGGACCACTGAATCTAATAACGATGTCAATTAATCCTAAAATATTTTAGAGATTCAATTTAATTCCAATTAATATCCCAGGTTATCCTATGTTCATTAATGCAAAATCCAAGAGCAGACGTATCACTATTGAAGAAGAAAAAATGGTGAGGGACTTGTCCTACTAATTTTTAAGACCTTTGCTAAAGCTATGTCCCTTACAACAAAGTGACATGAGAACGTAGACAAATCCGATAAATTGAAAGAGAAAAGATACAGACAATGAAAAGCCATGTGAATAGATGAAAAAACAGATGAGGTAGCATTGCAGATAAAGTAGGAAATGAGATACTATTAAATAATTACTGCTGTGAAATTTTTTATGCCAATATAAAAACACACACTTGAATCCCTACTGTATATACATCATATGCAGAACAATTAGGAACTTAAATCACAACCCTGGTGTGCATTAAAAAAATAAGTAAATATATGAGAGTTGATATGAATTTATAAGATTGATTCAGTATATATTTTATTTATTTTCATTTATTCAAAACATTGAGATAAAGTATAAAGTAAGATAACAAAACATCATAAAATTTTAAGGAAAAGTAAGATATCAAAGTCAAAATTCTTAAAAATATACTAAGGAAATAAGGAAAGCAAATTTGTTGATATGTTTCAACTTGGACAATAAACAATTTTATTCAACATAGGTTTTTTAGTGACAACTATTTCCTGGGTGCTTTTCTAAGCCTTGAAAATGTTAAACAATCTAGGCAAAATTTCTTGCCATCATGGAGTTTACATTTTAGTGTAGGTGATAGAAAAATGGACAAGAAAGTGTGAAACAAGTTCAAGAATAAACAAGATAAGTGAATATGAAACAAGTTGAAGGAAAAAAGAATAATGTTATCTTCTGACAGTCTTTGAGCAAAATTCTTTTCAGCTAATCCACATTTTCCATTGACTATTTTAGAGTAAAATTAGATCTCTATATATGAAATGTAGGCTGACATTTACAACCACATTTTAAAAAAATATTTGGTTTATAAAAGGAAATGAATGTGGGCTTTTTATGGGGAAATCTAAATCACACTTAGTTGAAGAGCTATTTTTTATGTTAGTGGGTTTTTTTGTTTTTTTGTTTTTTTTTTTTTTTGCGGTACGCGGGCCTCTCACTGTTGTGGCCTCTCCCGTTGCGAAGCCCAGGCTCCAGACGCGCAGGCTCAGCGGCCATGGCTCACGGGCCCAGCTGCTCCGCGGCATGTGGGATCTTCCCGGACTGGGGGACGAACCCGTGTCCCCTACATCGGCAGGCGGACTCCCAACCACTGCGCCACCAGGGAAGCCCTAGTGGCTTTATATTTAACTGATATTATGTGTCTCTTAAATAAAAGACCAAGAAAAAGAGATAGCAATAGGGAAGAAACAGAACATCTGAATATTCTACTATTTCATTTAGTTCAAATAAGAACTTAGAGTCCTGTGGGAAAGTCACAAAACATACCTACAGGTACAGTTTCTGGAAATAGATACAGCTGAGCACGGAGAGCTATGGTGTCATATGTAAAGCCCTGCTACATCAATTGATGGAGTGAGGAAAGGATTCTTTTTCTTTGAAGTGGGGGGGGGGGGCAAAGTGTTTTTAATTAATTAATTGAGGCGTGATTGGCATATAACATTATATTAGTTTTAAATATATGACATAATGATTCGATATTTGTATATACTGAAAAATGATCACCACAACATCTAGTTAACATCCTTCTTTAAGGATTCTTAAAGAGATATATTCTGCGTTAGGATGGTGAGTTAAAAAACTTAAAAGGCAGGGGAGAGGTTACAAAAACTTACTTGTATAAAGAGACAATATAGGGCTTCCCTGGTGGCACAGTGGTTGAGAGTCCGCCTGCCGATGCAGGGGACACGGGTTCGTGCCCCGGTCCGGGAAGATCCCACATGCCGCGGAGCGGCTGGGCCCGTGAGCCATGGCTGCTGAGCCTGCGCGTCCGGAGCCTGTGCTCCACAACGGGAGAGGCCACAGCAGCGAGAGGCCCGCGTACCGCAAAAAAAAAAAAAAAAAAAAAAGAGACAATATGTACAAAGAAATTCCAAAATCTTTCTCAATGCTAAGCATATATTCACCTTGCATCTGTCATCATGGAACATTTATTGAGGATGTGCTGAAGAGTAGTGATGTTTCAGTGACATGTGAAATTGCAGAAAGACATGACATTGCCTTCAGAAAACATACCTTCTAATAAATGGAATAAAACCAACAAAATGAATTTATGCAGAAAGAGTAATTTGAGTACAAAAGTACATGTATAGGTTGCATAAGGACATATTTATCTGACCTTTTAAAACTACTGGATCTAGAAATTTACAATGCTTTGCAAACAGCCTGGGTTCAAGTCATCTAACTGCCACCACTTCCACAAACTATGCAGAAACTAAATTCGTTAAGTGAGAAAAACCACCACGGCCTAATCCACAGGCCTTCTTGGCCAGTAAATAACAGTCTGGTTAACATGACTGAGCCTGTATTAAGCTCTTCCTGTGTACCATAAGGGGAGAAGGTAGTGAGGCACAATGCAATTTTGTGGTGAGAAACAGTCCTCTGGGCAGGATACTGACTTCAAGCTGCGACTCTAAAAGTAGATGTAGTCAGGGATGTTTACTGGACAGTTGCCTAGAAACACAAGCATATGATGTATGGCCATGACCAAGGGAAACTTTTGTAGTCTTGACTTTTCTGTAAATGTGTTTGGATTAATAAGAGACATGACAAAAAGATTCTAAAATTCACATGAGCAATGAAGTGAATAAATGGGACAGGGAGAAACAGAGCTGAGTCTGGATATGCATGGGGGCATATTGAAGCAGAATTGAAATGCTGAGTGATAAAAAAGTGAAAAATCTGCAAACACACTTGAAAAAATATTTATTCAGAACCTAAATATTTATTCAGAACACTTAGTGGGTATTACGTACTGTGCAAGGAACGTATGCTGCCAACTAGTACATTGTAGTAGAATGAACACAAGGCAGGTAATTCATAAATCTTGAACTTCAGCAGGGAGGGAAAGAGAAGAGATCACCATCTTGGCAACTAACTGATACTGCTTGACACAGTTGCCTGAGCTTGTAATGGATAAATAATTTCTTGGCCCCATCTCGGTTGAAACCTTCTGTAATTCTAAAAATAAACAATTCTACTGAGATGTCATTTCTTTCACAAAGAAATATTTTCATTATATTCACTTAGGCCATGCTAGAAAACTTCATTGTTTGTTTAATATCCATCTATATGATATAATGAAACTGAAAACTTTTCTCCTCCTGTGGTATTAACTTAGAATTTGAGAATAAACAGCATGTAAATAGTAACTCTTTTCAAAATTGCTCTCAAGTGAATCACATGCGTGACTTACAAATTAGAGGACTTCAAATTTCTATTAGCATCCTAGTTATTTTTGTTTGATTGCTTGTTTATTTGCCATTTGACCTTACACTTCCTGCCACAGCAGTAATCTCCACATTCATGGAAAAAAAGAAAGATGCTATTTACAACTTCTGCATCTTGCATCCAAGTGGATTTTGTGTTTACTTCAGTACTTTAAATATCAAAGAATAGTAGAATTGTGTAAATATCATGAAATTTGGACAGTACTTATCCCAGGTGCCCAAGGACATAGAGTTAGGAATAAGACAGCACTTTTCCCAAAGAAAAAGGCTCATTAGTTGAAGATCTAGGTAGAACCAAGGTCTCCCAAGTCACAACTTTTTTTTTAAATGCACCTAATAGCAGTTGGTCAAATTCTAATTGATGTATTGCTTCTTCATTTGTTCCCAGTAGATTCATTTGTGTACACAAGAATAAAAATGCATTCAGTTTAAGCTCTACAGTTCTCACATTATCCTCTTGGAGAGTTTGAAAATAACTACTAAAAGCTTACAATGTTCCTTCTGTGGTGTTAGCCCATCTCCTGGAGCCTTTTTAAACTGCATTAATTTTTTTCTCCATTATTTTACACAGAATTAACAACATCAAAGCACAACAGAATATATAAATAAACATACAAATAGGAAACTGCTGTATTTTCATGAAGGCTGTTTCTTGTTTCTTGTTTGAGCTAGTATCCGTTAAGGATTTCTGTGTGTCAAGCATATTGTTTGGCAATGGATATACATAGTTTAATAAAGTATATAGCACAATCCCTATCATCGAATTGTCCACAATCTATTAAAGGCATAGACATAAGCATATGGTTTTAAATTAATATGCAATTTGCAATGGTAGACACAGTTACTGGGTAGTAGAGAAGCTAGGATTATACATAACAATTTTGCAATGGATGACCAGTATCGACTATGAGGAAATGGTGTTAGGGAAGATGTCCTTGATTAGGTGATTTAGAGGGAGTGTTTTTTAAAACAATATGTTAGATATCAAGTTGAACGGGGTTAACACATACCAAGAGTTGAAGATGGAAACGACAAAGACTCAGAAGAAAGAGACAGTAAAATGAATAAAGAGAGCTATACACACTCCGGTACTGTTGGTTTATTAGGTGGGGTTATGAATATCTGGAGATGGATGGAACCTGGAACAGTCTGGAAGGACAAGGAGTGGGTGTGTGTGAGTGAGAAGAAAGATTCATAATCTAAGCTTGAATAGCACCATACAGTCAGTAAAAGCCCTTTGAGGAGTTTTAAGAAAGGATTGACAAGGTCAGGTTTCCACACTGTGGGTAGACAATTTGACCTGTTCAGAGGACAACAGATTTGATACAGATGGGGATAAAGAACAAATAAGAAAAATAGTTAGGGACAGTAGAAGTAAATAGTGTTTTTATCCAAAACTGTGATGTTAGGAATTGTGAAGATGACAATAATTGGGAGGTTACTCACATAGTTGATGACATTAGATCTGACAGTAGGTGAAGACAAGGGTGGGGAGAGGGGGCTTCCCTGGTGGCACAGTGGTTGAGAGTCCGCCTGCCGATGCAGGGGACACGGGTTCGTGCCCAGGTCCGGGAAGATCCCACATGCTGCGGAGCGGCTGGGCCCGTGGGCCATGGCCGCTGAGCCTGTGCGTCCGGAGCCTGTGCGTCCGGAGCCTGTGCTCCACAACTGGAGAGGCCACGGCAGTGAGAGGCCCGTGTCCCGAAAAAAAAAAAGAGTGGGGAGAGGGAAAGGATAAGAAAGATGCATACGTTTTTATTTTTTACTGAATGAAATAATGATGGTACCATTAATATAGAGGATACTAGAGGAAGCAGTTTAAGGAAGGGGATGATGACCTAATATATAGACATAATAAGGTGTAAAGCCAGTTGGGATTTTTAACCCATTTCTATTTTAAAATACAAATGGACCTCATGGGCCTTAGTTTTATGATTCAAAACACGAAGTTTTACTTTCTAAATATCTTTAATGTTAGACAGTTTGTTTAAAAAATACTCTGTGGTTTACAGAATTTTCTCTTAACAAGAAATGTCAAGAAGACAAGTTAAAAAAGAAATTTTCAAACGTGATGTGTTCTCAAGGTTAATAGGAATAATCATTATTACACTAAAACAGGGTTTGAGTGGTGGTTCCCGATGTGATTACAAACCAGAAAGCCAAATATTTCCTTGTAATTAGATGTTGTTTTAGATTATTAAAAACATATATGCTTGTATCTTTAAGAGCAATGACTCACATTTTCAGTCTCAGCGGAGTGATGCAGTCAAAAGAATGAAAACCGTCTAAAAAGTACTTGCAAAAATGTGTACCTCATTTCTGTTTTTTTAATACTCAGAAGTGGTCAAGCACTAGGTCCATATCAACTTTTCTTCTCTCTTGACCTATTCTTCATCTTCTTTCTCTCTCTTTAGACTCATTGTTCTTTTTATTGTTCCTCACCAACACCGTTTATTTCTTTGGCCTTTCTGCTCCGACAGATATGAATTTTATTTGCCCAGATAAGTTCATTATTTCGTTTAACTTCTGTCAAATGTTATCTTCTAGAGTTTCTTTTCCTGAACACACTATTAATATGTTTTATTTCTTAATGTAACTTATTTTTACTTGTATCATTTATTCTAACCTGTTTATTTTGCTTTTTATATTTCTTCCTCACCAGAATATAAAATATGAAAGGACAGAAAGTTTGTCTCCTTCACTGATGTATCTTTAGCACATAAAATAATGTATGGTACATAATAAGTGCTCATCAAACATTAGTTATGAGTTTTATATATTTTCCATTATTTATTTGACATAATTGTTATGTTACGTAGATAAATATTTCTAGTCTTTTATTTATTGATTACGGGGTGTACTGGGTTGCCTACAAAGTCTTCTGTTGCTCTAAGTTTATATAAATATTCTGAAACATTTCTAAATTGCCTTATTGATAATAATTTTTGCTTAAAGAATAATATGACAAACACTAATGTACCCACTATCAAGCTTAGGAAATATATTATGAATAGATGTAAAATTTTTATCTGCTCATTCATAATTTAATTCCCTCTTTTCCCTTTAGAGGATCCCTATTACCTATTTATTTATATCTAATACATACGGCTATGTCTTGCATGTATTTTTAAAAAGGACATAAACAATGTATAATGTGTATTTTTAGAATTATTTATATTGGCTCAAATTTGTATTTTTGACCTCCCTTAATATTGATATACTCAATATTGTGCTATTTTATTCACTTTCTTCATAAAATATAGTCTATTCTATGAATATAGGACAATATTTTCACCTATTTTCTTTTCTAAGGATATTCAGATTCTTCCTGTTTTTCATTTTTATTATCACTCAAAATTCTGTCTTGAATGTTCTTCAATATCTTTCCTTAACCATATTTACAGGAGTGTTTCTTCTAGACTATGTACTTACCAGTTTTGGGGTACTAGTATAAGTATATTCAAAACTTCACAAATTGCTTTTCAAAACTTGTTATTACTTTCACCCCAAGCAGAAGTACATGAGAACTTCCATTTTTTTACACCATATCCATGATTTGGAATCTACAGTCTTTTCATATTTCTAATATCGTGAATACAAAATTTTGTTAGGATGTCTTGGTTTGCCTTTGCATGATAATTACTTACATTTAACTTTTATAATAGTATCATTAAGGAATATTCAGGTCTAATTCTCTGTGAATTGTCTTTTCACATATTTTATGTTGAATCGGTTGCCTTTTTATGGACTTACATAAGTTCTTTGTATATTCTAGATAGAAATCTATTGTTAAGTGCACCCAGTGTAAATTAGTAAATGTTTAAAAACCCACTCTATGGTGGTGGGGAAGATCTCATTGGTAGAGTTTGCCAATTTTATTTGTGTAAGTACTCTGACCATAATCAAATTTAAAGCTACTAACCTGATACCACTGAATGCAGAATTGAGAAGGGAAGAGATTTATAGTAGTACAACATTGTACAGTATTTCAACAACCAGATATGATAGATGCAAATAACTTCATAAGTATAGTAAATTTAGCAAAATAACTAAAAATGAGTTTTGAGTATTTATTACTTTTATTGTTACTATGATTTACAATATTTATATTTATATAATTGAAATTTAGTAATGATTGTGTTTAACAGCTTGTTTTCAAAATTCCTGAAATTTTAACAATAATCTCTTTTGATTAGCTATGAGCCCGATCCAGCAAACCACTCACTGATTGTATAATCTGTGCTAGTCTGGGTGTATCTTTCCAATCTTAATAATACATTTTACTGTCCAGATAATAAATTTACTTATTTAATTATTACTTTATAGCATCGTTTGCATTTATGATTTGGATTTTTGGAAATTTGATTGAGAAGTGTATCCTTCACCAAAGGTTTTGAAGTTTGCAGCTGTATTTTCTGTTAAACTTGTGAGGACGTCTTTCATAATTAGATCTCTGATATTCAATACTTTTCCACCGGGAAATGATTTTTTCCACCATCTTTATTGAATAATCTATTCTTTTCTTAGGATCTGTAATATTACCTCTGCAACCACATATTTATTGTTCAATATATTCATAGACTTTTTTTTTTTTTCCAGAATTTGGTTCGGTTCCTCAGACTAATGACAAAATATATTCTTCATGCTCTTCACCCACACTGTTTTGACTATTCTTGGTGTTTTCCACTTTATATGATTTGAAATTGAGTGATACAGAACTCAGTCCCATCTGTGGACCCTGCAGTTGCCTGTGAACCAGCTCCAGTTCCTCCCTCTTTCAGGGAACCTCTGGAAAACAATGTCTTAGACAATCACTCACAGACAAAAGAACCCTTGTGGAGGTCCAGGCTTCCAGAGAAGAAGTTCCACCACACCACTGGAGCAAAGAATATGAGATTGGATGCATTAGAGAAGATAAGAGGAGCAACCTGACTTTACCTACGTTACCCTTCCTCCATGGAAACACAGTTTTAGGGCCAAGAGAGACCTTCTTGGCCCATGTTTTTTCCACTAGGAAAAGTAAGAGAGTGTGAGTGAGCACCCGGCCTTCTCAGCTATATGGGAGGCTGCCAAAGAGGCTGATTTCTCTCATGCCTCACCCAGGGCACTGAATCATATGTATAACTGGGGGGCTGAGAAGAGTCTAAGATAGCAGCAAATAGGACTCTAAAAGGGCATTAAAAGGATGCAGATCCTACTAACTGTTTCACTGGCTCCATCAGGAAACCTGCCTATGAGCCACTTGGATCCGCCCAACTGGCCCACAGGCACCCTCAGTAATAAGCTCACCTCACCTCAAAACACCCACACCCTGTAGTTGCCTCCCTGTGGGCACTCCCAACTGTAGCATAGAGAGTGAGCTTTGGCAGATGGCTAGTAAGCATGTGCAGAAACCTAGTCTGAATCTGAAGGCCAACAAGAGACCACAAACATGAACTTTAACATCATGTTTGTGAAAACAAAAGAAAGGCTTTCAGCACCCAGCCTGGTTCATTGCAAAATTAAGATAAGGTATACAAACTTAAAACTTTTGCCACAAGAGGGAGCACAAAGTGTGGAGCAGGGGCATCCATAAAAGGTCCTAAAAAGCCTCAGAATCACTAGCAGTTTTGATGGAAGGTATTTCTCTCCTGAGGTCAGTGAGTAAACGGGAGAAGGTGGCTACTACTTCAAATACAAAGACAGCAATAGAAAACTTCAAGAAGCATGAAAAATGTCACCACCAAAGGATCACAGTAATTTTCCAGCAACCAACCCCAAAGACATGGAAATCTATGAATTAACCAATAAAGAATTCAAAATAGCTGTTTCAGGGAAGCTCAACGAGGTAGAAGAAAAAAGGAAAATAACTCAACACTGTAAGGAAAACAATAAATGAAAAATGATAAGGTTAGCAAAGTGATACAAATCGTAAAAAGAACTAAACAGAATTGAAGAATACAATAGGTGAAACAAAAATATAATGGAAGCATCAACACCAAATGGATCAAGCAAAAGAAAGAATCTGTAAACTAGAAGACAAGACCTTTGAAATTATCCAGTCTGAGGAGAACAAAGAAAGACCAACTAAAAAAGTGAATAAAGCCTATATGATATATGGCATATCATCAAAAGAACCAACTTGCAGACTACTGGAGTTCCAGGAGGAGAGAGGGACAAGGGGGTGGAAAGTTATTTTGAAAAAATAATGGTTGAGAACTTCCCAAGTCTGCTGAGAGATTTTGATATCCACATTTATGAAGCTCCTGAGTCACCAATCAAAATCAACTTAAAGAGATTCTCTCCAAGACACATTATAATAAAACTGTAAAAAGCAATCAAGGACAAAGAGATAGTCTTAAAACCAGCGGGAGAAAAAGAAGATAGTAACTTACAGGGGAACTCCTAGAGGGCTATGAGATTTCCAAGCAAAACCTTACAAACCAGGAGGGAGTGGGATAGTGCCGGGGAAAAAAACTGCCAAGCAAGAATATTCAACCTGGCAAATTTGTCCTTCAGAATTGAAAGATAAAGATCTTCTCAAATAAACAAACAAAAGCTGAGGGAATTCATCATCACTAGACCTGTCTTATGAGAAATGCTGAAAGGGGTTCTTTAACCTCAAATAAAAGGATGCTAATTAGTAACATGAGAACCTAGAAAATATACAGGACATTGGTCAAGGTCAAATCCAGAATACTCTAATACTGAAATAGTATAAAGGTTAAAGGAAAAGAATATTAGAAATAACTATAGCAAAAATAATTTGTTTTTAAACACACAATATAAAAAAATTACCTTTTTGTGATATGAAAAACATAAAAAGAGTGAGTAAAAAGGTAAGGTTTGGTTTGCAACTGAAGTTGTTATCAGCATAAAATAGATTGTTATATCTATAGCATGTATTATTTAAGCCTGAAGGTAACCACAAAGTGAAAACCTATGATAGATTCACAAAAAAATAAAGAGAAGAGAATCAAAACATACCACTATGGGAAATTATCAATTCACAAACAAATGCAGCAAGAGAAAGAGAAAAGAACAAGGAAACTACAAAACATCCAGAAAACAATAAAATGGCTTAAGTAAGTGCCTGCCTGTTAATAATTACCTTAAATGTAAATGGATTGAATTCTCTAACCAAAAGGCATAAAGTGACTGGATGGATAAGAAAACTGAGACCCAACTACATATATACGTATAGGGACTCACTTCAGCTTTGAGGATTCACTTAGGCTAAAAGTGAAGGGATGAAAAACGATATTCCACAGAATTGGAAACCAAAATAAAGAAGGGGTAGTGATACTTATAACAAACAAAATAGAATTTAAACAAAAATGGTAACAAGAGCTAAAGAAAGTCATTGCATATAATGATAAAAGAGTTATTCATCAAGAAGATATAACAATGCAAATATACATTGTTCATACAATGTTCATTGCAGCACTATTTACAATAGCCAGGACATGGAAGCAACCTACATGTCCATTGACAGATGAATGGATAAAGAAGATGTTGCATACATATACAATGGAATATTACTCAGCCCTAAAAAGAAACGAAATTGAGTTATTTGTATGTGGTGGATGGACCTAGAGTCTGTCATATAGAATGAACTGTCAGAAAGAGAAAAACAAATACCATATGCTAACACATATGTATGGAATTTTTAAAAAAATGGTACTGATGAACCTAGCAGCGGGCCAGGAATAAAGACACAGACATAGAGAATGGACTTGAGGACACAGGGTTGGGAGGGGAAGCTGGGGCAAAATGAGAGAAGTATTGACATATATACACTACCAAATGTAAAATAGCTAGTGGGATATAGCTGCATAACACAGGAACATCAGCTCCGTGTTTTGCGACCACCCAGAGGGGTGGGATAGGGAAGGTGGGAGGGAGGCTTTAGAGGGAGGGGATATGGGGATATATGTATGCATATGGCTGATTCGCTTTGTTGTACAACAAAACTAACACAGCATTGTGAATCAATTATACTCCAATAAAGGTGTATATATAAAAAAAGAAACCCTTATTCTAGGTGAAAACCTGGATATGCAGAAGGGAAAGAAGAGTTGTAAGAATTATGTGGATATATTTAATGGATATCGAGTCGACAAAATATTAACAATAAAGTTTCAAATTTTAAAATACATATTTGTATTCGAATTCAAGGGAGCAAATACGGCATAAGCAGTAAATAAAGGTAGAAGGTAGTTATGTCTTTTCACTTTTCGAGAAAGGGTAAAGGTATTAATTTGTTAGACTTTACTGAGTTAAGAATTTATGCTGTAAAATGTGGGGCACTAATAACATAATATTTAAAACATTAAACTGACAACAGAGGATAGTTAAAATAGTTAAAATAGTTATTGTGAAAGATAAAAAGAAAACAACAAAAGAAGTGGAGTTCAAAGAAATGGTAGCATTCATCTCTGATTAAGGATAACTATATTATACTTAATTAATTATATATACATACAATACATACTTATATATAAATAATATATGTAAATATATCTTATAATAATTTAAAAATTATGTTAAATATAGAGTAACTTCCAATTTAAATTCTAAGAATATTTAAAATAACTGTTCACTATCTTAATGAGAAACTCCTTTAACAAAAGCCTAAAGAAAGAGGAAAGTAAAAAGATGAAAAATATACCATGCAACACGAGCCAGTAGAAAATTGCTATAGTTAGTATACTGTTATAATAGAAGGCAAGAGCCGTATTGGAAATGATGAAGCATGTTTCATAATGATAGATAGAGTATCTAAACTATTAGCAATGTTTTCTAAAAAATCTTTATGTACTTAATAATACAAGTTCAACATAAGTTTGAAAGAAGTGAACTATTACAAATAGAGATTTAAACAATTCTCTCTCACTGCTTACAAACAAGCAGATATCAGTAAGGCTAAAGAAAGATTTAAACTAGACAACTCATCAATACATATATGTAGAACACATACTATATACTAGTATGGACTATTCATATTTTTGTACATAGAAATTTTCAAAAAATACACTATAAATCATATTTCCAAGCATATTCATATAAAAATATAGAAGTGGTGTCACTGCAGTAGCCGCTAGCCAAGTTTGGCAAGTGGGCACTTGAAATGTGGGCATTCAATTTTAATTAGTTAAAAAAATAATATTTTAATATTGGTTCCTCTTTCACACCAGCCACTTTTAACAAAGATGTGGAATATTTCTAGCTTCACAGAAAGTTTTCTAACCAAACAGAATGCTCTTTACTATATGCAGAAGTCAATAACCAAAACTTTGAAAATCCTTATATGGTGTTAAATTCAGTAATAAATGTCTAAGTAACAGATGGACCATAGAAATGACCACAATGAATGTTCAAAATTTTTATAAGAATTACAAGGAAAATATAAAACCAAATGTCTGTCTTGTGAAGTATTGATTGCCTTAAATGCTTACCTTACAAACTAAATAAAACAAAACAAAGCAGAAATCCAAGCATGCATCACAAGAAACTAAAAATGGAAAAGCTAAATTTAGGTGAAATTAAAACCAAATGAAGTAGAAGGAAGAAAACAATAAATAGTACAAAATCAAGACAAAGAACAAAATTACAATAGAGAGGAACAAGGCCAAATGTATTCTCATTGAAAACATTTAATAAAATTGATAAAAGACTGCTGAAAGAAAGATGAGGAGAGGGAATCCCTGATGGTTCAGTGGTTAAGACACCACGCTCTCACTGCCGAGGCCCCGGGTTCATTCCTTGGTCAGGGAACTAAGAGTCCACAAGCCATGCGGTGTGGCCAAAAAAAAAAAATTTGAGAAGAAACAAGTCTTTTATGTCTATAATAAATATGGGGATACCATGTGGTTTTTACAGATAAAAAAAGCAATATTATGAAAACATTTTAGTATCTATAAAAAATAGAAAAATCCTAAATTGAAAATTACCAAAATGCATCACAAAAAATAGAAACCTGAGTAAACCTAACACATATTGTAAAGAAATTGAGTTCGTTATATAAACCTTCCCACAAAAAAGTTCTAGAAGCTCAGATGGCACTAGTAGTGAATAATAACACTTGAAAACGTAGCAGTACTCTTTCACAAAGGTCCAGGTAAAAGAAAAGGAAATGCTTCCTAAAAATAGCCTTGGTAACAACTTGTCAAGTACATAACGTAAATGAAAACTCAGTCAAATTTCTTTGGGAACACAGATAAAGAAAAACTTCAGCTTGACCTAGATATAATATATGCATTGATTTTTTAAAAAAGGACAACACATGATCATTGTGATTTTACTTCAAAATGCAAGACTGGTTTAACATATGAAAGAAATAAAGGTAATTTACTTCATAATCATTATACAGAGAAAATGTTTATCATTCCAACTGATGGAAAAACAATACAAATGTAACGTCAATTGATTATAAAATTTGTTTGAAAAATGAGAATATTATGGAACTGTTTTCATATGAGAAACTTATGATGAAAAAAACCTTAAGATGAACCTCATATTGATGAAATATTGAAAGCTTTTCCTCGAAAATAGAAAAGGATACATATAGAACCTTTACTGTACCTTCTATTCGACATTGAAAATAAAATCCTAGCTTATAAAAATAAGTCAAGAAAAAAAATTGCATCTGGAAAGAAGAAATAAAGTGTGAATATTTACAAATGCAAGAGCTGTTATATAAAAATCCAGAAGACTATATATTTGAAATGACAGAATTAATACATAAAGTCAGAGAAATCATTGGCTATAAGACCAATATGTAAACCTCATTGTATTACTGTTTACAGCAGTAAAACTTACTAAAAATTTTCAAATGAGGATGTCATTTACAAAAGCATGAGAGTGAAATACCAATGTATCTTTAAGAACTCAATATAGAAAAATACAAAATATAATAGGGAGAATTTAAAGAAAACCTAATTCATAGAGAGATAAAGCATGATATTGCCTGGAAGAGCCAATATTGTAAAGATGACTATCTTTACAAATTACTTTGAAGATTAAATGCAATCCCAAACATAATTCCAGGATTTTTTTTAAAAACAGCTTTATTGAGGTGTAATTTACATGGCATAAAATGTATCCACTTAAAGTGTATAAATCAGTGATTTTTTTTCTTTAGTATATTCACAGAGTTTACAACCATCAACAGTAACAAACTCTAGATATTTTCATCGCCCCCAGAAGAAACATAGTAACCATCAGCAGTCATTTTCCAATCCTACCTCTGCTCAGCCCTTGGTAACCAACAATCCACTCTCTGCCTCTAGAATAGGTTTCCCTCTTCTTGATATTTCATATAAATGGACTCACACAACATGCGATCTTTTACAAAGGTTGAAGGCCATAAAAATAATGTAGAGTAAAAAAAGCCAGACACAAAAGTAACGATATCTATACTTTTTGGTGTGCATATTATATTTCAATATAATTCATTTTAAAATTTATACAATCATAATATTATTTCCATTTCATAAAAGTTAAAGTTACTCAACAGCATCCAAACTCACGTTTTCTTAAGCTGATC
Organism: Globicephala melas; assembly: GCF_963455315.2. NCBI lineage: Eukaryota > Metazoa > Chordata > Mammalia > Artiodactyla > Delphinidae > Globicephala > Globicephala melas. The sequence continues at coordinate 94,334,008 of NC_083323.1, read as the reverse complement.
CTTGCAATTATATGTATGTGGAAGCTCACAACTGTCTGATTTAATGCCATGTTGATAGAGCAGAGCACAGTTACGTTCATCAGGTGATGGGTCTGTTATACTGTAATGGAAAGAAATGCACAATTCTGTTATATCATATGAGGACAACTCATGAAACAATAGCATTTTCCATGTCACTGTAATAAAAGCTATTTTGAAAATGGGTAATGATATTTTAATATAATTTTAGTAAGAGCTTGTTATTAGGGAAATGGGCTATTGAGGAGCCCATTCTTTAATAACTATATCAACATTTTATTAACTTTCAACATCCTCCTTCATCTTTCTATAATTCAACTAAAACAAATGTTTTAATATTATTCTTAAAATTTTTAATCTTTTCCTCCTCTATACAGTATTATTTTTAAAAACTTACTTTAGTTTGGAAGTTGAACCATTTAGCCACATCCATGGATGATCACGGCCTTTACGAAAGACTGAAATCCATGACATAATTGATAGGGACATCAGGAATTTCTAGCCAAAAATAAAGAATTTTCACTTAAATAGTCGTCATGAAAGATTTTTATTAATTTTTCAAAGGCAAGTAGTGTGTTCTTTCATAGGATCCTTAGTTTTCTGAACAAAAGGAGTGTTAAGAGTCTCATCTAACACTAAAAATATATTAAAGTTCAAAGTTTTAATATTGCCAAATACATTAACCAAGGTCAGTACTTTTGATGTAAAATTAACTCAAACAGTTATGCTTAGCAGTTTCACTGTTTTTCTTAGGTTAATAAGGAAAATTCTGATTCATGTAATTCAACTGTTACCCATGTTGTCAAAACTAACACAGCAAGGCTTTAAATAAGATTTTAGATTCTGTGACATCCATTTCTCAGGATACTGTGACCATATCAATGGATTTCCCCTCTATGTTTCTCAGAGTTTCGGTTTTAGAAGGAAATTAAGGGAATGAAATTGAGAAAATAAGTGACACGAAAGCCAAAGATTTGGTTTCCTGGGGCTCACACCGTTCTTTGACTAGATCAACCCCCAATCATTCTGTTTCTGTGTTGCTAGAATCCAAGGGACCAGAGAAGGAGTCAGAGACTCATTTCTCTCAGCTGCGCCCAGTTAAGTACAACTGTAAACACTGGAACTAATGAAAGACACAAGTCAAGGAGAACTCTGAAAGGTGGAAAGAGAAAGGCGAAATGGTTTGCGACCCTGGGGTTAAGGAACAACTATTAGGGGCATCTTATATCCACCACCCAACCGAAGAAAGTGACCTAGGCCTGCTGCTTCCCAACACCCAGCCTAGCCATTCCTCCTTGGTGTTGAGGGGAATCCTGTGGGCGACACCAGGTGAGCCTTACAAGGTGATCCAGCAGGACACCTGCTAACAAGAAGCAGCCAGAGCAAGGGCTTCTCCTCCCCCTCCACTGAGAGATACCAGAGTTGGGGGGTAGGGGTGGAGGTGGGACCAGCGAAGGGGATCCCATGACTAAAAGTACTGAACCCAGGAAGCCTCTTTATATCTGAGGGCATAAGACGCCATCTGTAACCAGAGACATTGGGTACATTGGATTTTAAATGTTATATTTACATAATGAGCAGTGGAAATTTACAAACTACACATAAATGCAATAATATGGATGAATTGCAAAAATAGCATATGGGGGTAAGAGGAGACAAGAAGAGAAATGCATACTCTATGATTCCATGTATATGAAGTTCAAAAACAAGCAAAGAGGGGCTTTTCTGGTGGCGCAGTGGTTGAGAGTCCGCCTGCCGATGCAGGGGACACGGGTTGGTGCCCCGGTCCGGGAAGATCCCACATGCCACGGAGCGGCTGGGCCCGTGAGCCATGGCCGCTGAGCCTGCGCGTCCAGAGCCTGTGCTCCGCAATGGGAGAGGCCACAACAGTGAGAGACCCGCGTACCACAAAAAAAAAAACAACAACAACAACCAAGCAAAGAGATTCTATAATATCAAAAGTCAGGACAGTGGGTATACACGGAGGGTGGAGAAGTGATGAGAGAATACAGAGGAGTGGGGCTGCTATGAAGTGGAAACTTCTATTCCACGATCTGATATGCAATTACATGGTTCTATACATTTTGTGATCAATATGCAAAATCATGATATGTTTATTTTCCTTTATATATTGTAAAATTAAATAGCACAGTTTATTTTAGAAAATAATAGCATTTGTAGAAACATTTTTTTTTATGAAAAGCAAGAACTGGAAATTATCAAACGTGTATTAATGGTATAAAAATATAAATAGAATATCATAAAGTTGTATTCTGTTGTTTAATGGAACATTAAGAGGCCTTAAACAAACTGCAAATATGTACAAAACCACAAGTGAATCCTAGCAAATATAATATTGACTGAATCAAGCCTTTAACAAAGTGTTTGCAACATTTAGTATCTTACCATTTCTTCTTCATTATCTATATAAAGCAGAGTAGAGTTCTTAGCAGCACAGGCCGTCACACTCTCATTCCATGTTTTTTTTTCCAAATGAATACAATAGCAATTGTTGGAACATGTAAACCACTGTTTTGGACAATGACCAGAATGACATTCTGAAGAAAGATTGTGAATTATTATCTAAAAACAATTTGAATTAAAAAAAATGAAAACTAACTTACATATATGCATAGGTATAAATATATATGTGTGTATATATATAAAACACATCTATGCACCCTCAAGGCTGGTGCATATAAAACAAACCACACTCATACATTCACAGAAGTGTCAGTCTCTCACCCCCCAATTTATGTCTCCGTATAAAGCAAACACACAGAAATAGCCACTCTTTACATGTCCTGAAAATCAAGAAATGAAACCTCTGTTTTAGAATAGCAAAATTATTTGTCTCTTATCATATTACAGAGGGAGGAAATTTGAGCCAGTGGCAACAGTGGGTATGGTGATCATATTGTTGCATAGGGAGAAACACTCTCCTATAATCATTATTTATGAATATTTGTTGCCATATTTTGTAATTTATGTTCAACCCCAAAATCTATTCTTATTTTCACTAGCCTAAGATAGAGACAAAATACAAACTGTATTTATATCAGAACTTTGAAAATCATTATGTACCTTTCTGGAGCCTTTTTATCGGAGAGGAGTTATTCTGCTCCCGTATTGCAGTAGCTACAAAATTAATCATTATAAAAGTTAATATTGATCTAAATAAATCATAATGATTGTAGTTTCTGAGTTGAAATTTGGTTTATTGCTTAGGATTAGAATAATCTGGACTAAAATTGATTTTACCAAGAAAAATTAAGTAATGAAGATTTGGTTGAAAAAATATTTCAAAAGCCTAAAGGAACAGATCACCATCTCTTATAGTATTTGTTTTAACCAATCTCAAGAATTAATTTGTATTTCTCAGTAAGATCTTTCAATATCCTAAAGCATGCTTTTGAGTTATGAAATCAGAATATACATATACATACTCTCTGTAATTATTGTGTTGTATACTTTTGACAAATTCAGAATAACCATTCCACATTTAGTCTAAATGCATACATTTTAATGAGATGCCCATTCCATAATATTATGAAGTGTTTAGAGGCACTGACCATCATTAAAGTGTAAAGTTCCCTTACAATTTTTCAAAAATCTACTTACAGGGAGTAAAAACTATCATTGTTACCACACTGGACATCAAAACAAGGCAGATGATTCCCAGAACCCCAGCAATGAGCTTCTCTGGAGGTGATGGTAAATCTGCAGGGAAAGAAAAGGAAACACTGAGAAAAGAGTGATGGTGACAGTTGTTTAGAAAGTTTACAAACAAGAGAACCCACATAAACAGGGAGTTATATATATAAACTTGGACCCCAAGCCCATTTCTACCACTATAATCTTTCTCTCAGAATATACCTTTGCATTTTCAGCATATATAACGCTTCATGAGTTGTTGATCAAAGACTACAAATTACAGCAATGCCAGAATAAAAGTAGTCCTCCAATTTCACATTAGAATCCCATCTCCAACTTTAAGTTCTGTTCCTCAAAATGAAAAATACGTGAACTTATCCCCTACTCTTTCTCCAACCTCTGTACTCCAACTGCATATCCTAGAACAGTTCCATCATGTGACTATTAAATGCTTTACCTTTGCAGTGGTAGTTCTTGTCATTCCCTCGAAGATTCTGAGAAGCATTTTGAAGATTTGATTCTGCATAGGTTATTTCCTGCTCAGTTATTGAAATGGAACTTTTAGTGCCCTTAGGTTTTATTTGCTGCCTCTTTGAGTTCTTGGCTACCTTCAGTTCTGCATAGGTTACTCCTTGGTTATTCATCTCTGCAGCTGAATTATGTCAGACAGTGCCCTAAGCGTACTTAGGAATGAATGGTGTATGTAAGATGAGATCCCTAGTACAGTAAAATGGGCGGGGTAGAGTCTAGTGCTCACTTCGCAGTAGAACAATCTTAAGGCCTGGTTTTAAATTCCTTAGAGCTTTAAACAAGTGTCTCATGGTAGAATACTTTTTTTTTTTAAGTTATTCTACATTTGACAATATATTTTTGGTTGAAACAATGAAAAGCAATAAATTAGGGAGGAGTAAAGAAGTTCATGACTAATAATATCCTAGTCAGATTCCACAGAAATATTTTAACACCATTATAATGCTTGTATTAAAATTAAAATGTTTTATTAGAAAAGAGAGATTCACCTATATTTATGATAATTTTGAAATCCAGTAATGGTTAAAGATAGAGTATTTTAAAGATGGGGAAAGAGTAATGTTGGCATGTACAACAATCTCCTACACTAAATTACATTATTTGGTGACTTACATTTACTTATGAAAAGTGTTACCAAATGGTCGTTATTTTGAATGGTTGAGGAGTTCTGAGAAGACATTAAAAATTGAGGAAATACTTCATGTATTGGAAAATGTTACATGATACACTAAACTTATATATAACCTAGACAATATTGAAAATAAAACAACAGAAAAAGACTAAAAAATACTTAGTTTGTAAAAGTAATCGATAATTGACTTAATGGCTAAGATATGAACCCACAAAATAATAAACAAATATAAGTAATTTATGGAAGAACACTGTTAATTCAAACTTCCAGAAAGATCCTATAGGTGTCAAAGTTAGTAAAGGTCATTTTAGTTGTATAAGTGATGGTAATTACTTATAAAAATTACTTATAAAAAAATCCAGATAACATAACTTAATAATTCAGTCAATGGATGCTGTAGTCAGAAAGACCTGGAAATAAACTATGGCTTTGAAACTTACAAGAGTGTGACTGTTAAAAAATTATTTAGTATCTAGTAACCTATCTTACTAATCTAAAATGGAAATAAGAATAGGTAATATACAGTGCATGTAACACTGAGCACTCAACCTGACACTTATAAGTTCTCAACAAGTATCAGTTTTAATTATTATTTTAGTCACAATTTCTATGTTACTATTTCTAATTCATATCAGTTAGACCCTGTTAAGTAATTTATTAAGCAGGAGTGTCTTTAATTAGCATGGTACATTTTTTTGCAGTGTTTGTTCAATTTTTTTAAAAATTCTTTCATTACTTACAATTAAGTTTAAATTAGCATTTAGGAAGCTACCTCATCCTGATTTTTGTTATAAAATCAGGCTGCTTTTATTGAGTCTAAGTACACGTATGAGGAATTATGTTTGGCTTTTGTTATGCAATGAATTCCTTTCCAAGAATCTATTTATAAAGGTTGAGCAAAATATATATTAACATACTATTATACAAAAAACCCACCTTCTACTGATTATAAAATCCCAAACTAATTCTTCCCTGTCATGATGTCTGTGGGTTTCACTTAATAGTATATTGATTTATAAACCCAAATATGCAAGTGCATATGCAACTAACTTCCTACAGACAATAAATTGAATACTTTGAGAAATCTTCCAACATATTTCATGTTTTATGGTTGCTTTTTACCCTGAATTATTTTAAAAAAAACACCAATATTCTACTTTGATTTTGTTGTATATTAATTGTACCTCACTTGCATTACATTTAACATTTGTTATTTCCCACTAAGTGAGGTGGTCTAGTAGAGAGACAGGAGAGGAGGGACACATACCTTCTGTTGGCCAGAAAGTTGTGCATCCTTTAGTGGGGAGGTCAGGTTACTCTCATAAAAGAGGCCTGCTATAGCTGGGTAGAAAGAAGAAATTTAAAGAAGAATTTAAAAAATTAAAAGAAGAAATTTAAAAACATAAATCTAGGACAAGAATAAACAATGTCTGTGACCTCCACAGACTGCCCTGTGAAGGCTCAGAGTGAAACAAGAGTGGAAAAAGTTGATTTCTCATCAATGTGTCACTTCAGGTTTGAACAGGAAATTCTCACACATAGGCTATTTTGAAGACAGTTTACCTCATCACAAACCTCCAGAAACTAGGAGACTTTGGGCTCCAGTTGAAAGGACAAATGGACCTCTAAGTGTGTCATTTAGATTTTCCATTTTCAAATGTCTCTGAGAAATTGTTTTCACATTCTACAAGATCTGAGGAGATGGCGGCTTAGCCACCCTGCAGTTATCTTATTTCCATCTCAATCATGAACACTGCAAACTTCAAATACCTCAAGTTTTACTTTTAAACTAGTTGCTAAATCTTGGCAGTACATACACTATTTCCTCATATCCATTATTATCTCATTTCTATTGTCATGGAAGAATTTCTAAAAGCCATAATCCCATTTTCAACAAGTATTTAAGGATATTTGTCACTAATTATCCTGAGGAATTTCTACATTCTCAACCATACTCTACCTGGCACAAAGTCCATCATTTTCAAAATACCATCTCTATTTCTCTGCCCTAGTTCTTACGTTCCATTTTATTCTTATTAAATAAATAATTTAATCTGCAGATTTCCTCTGTTAAAAATAAATGCCCCTTGAAAGGATAAAACACAAACAATATTAAACTGTATCACCATGACATAGGTGGAAGTATTAAATAACTACTCATTATACCATTCATGAATTCATCCTCCAATCATGACTAGTTGTCTGTATTACACTAGGAATATATATATATATATATATATATATATATATATATATATATATATATATATATATACATATAGTTTTTTTTTTGGTGGTACGTGGGCCTCTCGCTGTTGTGGCCTCTCCCGTTGTAGAGCACAGGCTCTGGACGCGCAGGCTCAGCGGCCATGGCTCACGAGCCTAGCCGCTCCGTGGCATGTGGGATCTTCCCGGACCGGGGCAAGAAGCCATGTCCCCTGCATCGGTAGGCGGACTCTCAGCCACTGTGCCACCAGGGAAGCCCTACGCTAGGAATATTTGATGTAACGACATAAACCCAAGTCAAACTATGCAGTTCAAGAAAAGGTAATTTTTAAAAATATCACCTAACCAAACAATGGGAAGGGGAGGAAAAGAAGGCTTAAACCACAAGATAAATGGCACATGCAAATGAAAATGACAAGAAACTATGGGTAGCAATACTCATATCAGACAAAATAGACTTTAAAACCAAGTTCATAATGAAAGACAAAGGACACTATATAATGATAAAAGGATCAATACAAGAAGAGGATATTACACTTGTTAACATGTATGCACCCAATATACTTAGGAGAATCTAAATACATAAAACAAACACTACAGACGTAAAGAGAGAAATTGATGGGAATAAAATAATAGTAGGAGTCTTTAATACCCCACTGACATCACTGGACAGATCTTCCAGACATAAAAAGCAATAAGGCAAAGGAGATCCTAAATGACACAATAGAACAGTTGAACTTAATTGATGTCTACAGGATGTTACATACAAAAAAACCATAATACACACTCTTTTTTAAGTGCACATGGAACGTTCTCAAGGATAGGCCACATAGTAGGACACAAAACAAGCCTCAAGAAATGTAAGGGATAGAAATTATTTCAAACATCTTTTCTGACCACAACCATATGTAACTAGAAATCAACCACAGGAAAAAAATGAGAAAAAAAAAATGATTACATGGAGACTAAACAACATGATACTAAAAACCAATGGGTCAGAATGAAATGAAAGAGAAAATCAGAAAATACCTGGAAAGAAATGACAATGAAAAGACAACCTTACAAAATCTATGGGACACAGCAAAAGCAGTTCTAAAAGGGAAGTTTACAGCAATACAGGCCTTTCTCAAGAAAGAAGAAAATCTCAAGTAAACAACCTAAGCTACCACCTAAAAGAATTAGAAAAACAGGAACAAAAAAACCCAAAGTCAGCAGAAGGAAGGAAATAACACACATCAGAGAGGAAATAAATAAAATAGAGATAAAGAACAATAGAAAGATCAATAAAGCCAAGAACTGTTTCTCTGAAAAGATAAACAAAATTGACATACCTCTAGCCAGGCTCACCAAGAAGAAAAGAGAGAGGAGCCAAATTAAAAAAAAAAAGAAAAAGGAGGAATAACAACTGATACCAGAGAAATACAAAAAATCATAAGAAAATACTATAAACACTTATGTCAACAAATTGGACAACCTAGAAGAAATGGACAAGTTTTTAAAAATGGACAACCTGCCAAAACTGAGTCAAGAAGAAAGAGAAAATTTGAACAGAATGATCACTAGAAGTGAAATACAATCTGTAATTTTTTAAAAAACTCCCTGTAAATAAAAGTCCAGGTCTCGGTGGCTTCACTGGGGAATTTTACCAAATATACAAAGAACTTATACCAATCCTTCTCAAAGTATTCCAAAAGACTGAAGAGGAGGGAACTCTCCCAAAGTCATTCTAGGAAGCCACCAACATCCTGATATCAAAATCAGACAAAGATATTACAAAAAAAAAGAAAAGTACAGGCCAATATCTTTGATGAATATGGATGCAAAAGTCCTCACAAAATATTAGTAAACTGAAGCAACAATACATAAAAAGGATCATATGCTGTGATCAAGTTAGATTCATTCCAGGGTTGCAAGAATGGTTCAACAAATACAAATCAATCAATGTGATATGCCACATAAACAAAAGAAAAGACAACAACCACTAATCATCTTGATAGATGCAGAAAAAGCATTTAATAAAATTCATGATAAAAACTTTCACCAAAGTGGGTATGGAGGGACTATACCTCAACATAATAAAAGCAAACCCATAGTTAATATAATACTCAACAATGAAAAACTGAAAGCCTTCCAGCTAAAATCTGAAAGAAGACAAGGATGCCCATTCTCACCAGTTCTGTTCAACATAGTATCAGTAGTCCTAGCCATAGCAATCAGACAAGAAACATAAATAAAAGGTATCCAAATTGGAAGGGAAGAGGCAAAATTGTCACTATATGCAGATGACATGATACTATGTATGTAGAAAACCCTAATGACTCCAACACAAAAACCACTAGAATAAACAAATTCAGCAAAGTAGCAAGATACAAAATTAATACACAGAAGTCTGTTGCATTTCTTTGCACTAACAATAAAATATCAGAAAGAATGTAAAAAAAAAAATCCTGTTTAAAATTGCATCCAAAAAAAATCCTGTTTAAAATCGCATCCAAAAAAAAAACCTAGAAATAAACCTAACCAAGGAGGTGAAAGACCTATACACTGAGAACAATAAAACATTGGTAAAGGAAACTGAAGATTATTCAAAGAAATAGAAAGATATTTCATGCTCTTGAATTGGAGGAATTAATACTGTTAAAAGGGTCATAGTACCCAAAGCAATCTACAGACTTAATGCAATCTCTATCAAATTACCCATGACATTTTCCACAAAACTGTAACAAATAATCCTAAAATTCATATGGAACCAGAAGAGACCCAGAACTGCCAAAATAATCCTGAGGAAAAATAACAAATCTGGAGGCAGAACCTTCTCAGACTTCAGACAATACTACGAAGCTACAGTAATCAAAATAGTGTGATATTGGCACAAAAATAGTCATATGGATGAATGGAACAGAATAGAGAGCCCAGAAATAAACCCACACACCTATGGTCAATTAATCTTTGACAAAGGGGGCAAGAATATATAATGGAGCAAAGACAGTCTCTTCAGCGAGTGGTATTGGGAAAGCTGGACAACCAGCTTAAAACACTCCCTCACACTATACACAAAAATAAACTCAAAATGGTTTAAAAACTTAAATATAAGACATGACACCATAAAACTCCTAGGAGAGAACAAAGGCAAAACATTCTTTGACATAAATCATAGCAATATTTACTTAGGTCAGTCTCCCAAGGCAAAAGAAATAAAAGTAAAAATAAACAAATGGGACCTAATGAAACTTCAAAGCTTTTGCACAGCAAAGGAAACCATAAACAAGACGAAAAGACAACCCTCAGAATGGGAGAACATAGTTGCAAACAAAGCAACGGAGAAAGGAGTAATCTCCAAAACATACAAACAGCTCATGCAGCTCAATATCAAAAAAACCCAAACAACCCAATCAAAAAATGGGTGGAAGACCTGAACAGACATTTCTCAAAGAAGACAAACAGATGGCCAACAAACACATGAAAAGATGCTCAACATCACTAATTATTAGAGAAATGCAAATCAAAACTACAGTGAGGTATCACCTCACACCTGTCAGAATGGCCATCATCAAAAAGTCTATAAATAACAAATGCTGGAGAGGGTGTGGAGAAAAGGGAACTCTCCTACACTACTGGTGGGAATGTAAATTGATGTAGCCACTATGGAGACTAGTATGGAGGTTCTTAAAAAAACTAAAAATAGAGTTACCATATGATTTAGCAATCTCACCCCTGGGCATATATCCAGAGAAAAACATTATTCGAAAAGACATATGAACCCAATGTTCATAGCAGCACTATTACAATAGCCAAGGCATGGAAGCAATCTAAGTGTTCATCAACAGATGAATGCATAAAGAAGATATGGCACGTATATACAATGGAATATTACTCAGCCATAAAAAGAAACGAAATTGAGTTATTTGTAGTAAGGTGGATGGACCTAGAGTCTGTCATACAGAGTGAAGTAAGTCAGAAAGAGAAAAACAAATACCGTATGCTAACACATATATATGGAATCTAAAAATTTAAAAAAAAGGTCATGAAAAACCTAGGGGTAGGATGGGAATAAAGACGCAGACCTACTACAGAATGGACTTGAGGACACGGGGAGGGGGGAGGGTAAGCTGGGACGAAGTGAGAGAGTAGCACTGACATATATACACTACCAAATGTAAAATAGATAGCTAGTGGGAAGCAGCCACATAGCACAGGGAGATCAGCTCGGTGCTTTGTGACCACCTAGAGGGGTGGGATAGGGAGGGTGGGAGGGAGGGAGACACAAGAGGGAAGAGATATGGGGATATATGTATATGTATAGCTGATTCACTTTGTTACAAAGCAGAAACTAACACACCATTGTAAAGCAATTATACTCCCATAAAGATGTTAAAACAAACAGTTTGCTAACTTTATTTAATAAATTAATATTAATATGAGCTCTCATAGGGAGAACACTCACTCCCAAAGAATTTGTGGGTGGTGAATTTTCCTCACTTCGAATACATTTAAAAGTTGAAAATTTAACTAAAGTATTGTGAGTGCAGTAAAAAAAAAAAACTTTAACAATAATTTGTAAAATTCTATAAAGGCAACAGAATATTTTGTACTTCTTTAATTAATTAGGATTCAATCACAACATGTATTAGGAAAATAGCTGCTATATATTAAACTCACAGACGTAAGTTTTCCCAGATGAACAGTTACAAGCATAAACATAATTTCCTTCGATATATGGACAACCATCGTTCTCCATTTCCAAGAATCTGTGAAAAAAATTGTAAAGCAAGGTGTGATATCCGCAAATGCTAATTTTATCTCAAGCTTAAAATTAGAAAGAACAAACAAAATGAGAAACAATAAAAGAACAAACTAATCAAAACAAGAATTAAACCCTGAAGATTGACAGTCTTTAATTACAAAATATTAAGCTTAACACAAAATACCGAACAGTATCTAATCCTATCCTGTTTATTTAAGTAGAATTATAAGCCAATATGATAGAAGTTTATGGATTTATCAGCTTGCCTAAAACTATGCATAAATTTCTCCTAAGAGTCCAGTAAAGTTAAAAAAGTAAAGGCCCTAAAGGTGATATTTAGAAAAAACTGGAAATTTTCCCCCAATTAAATCCCACAGACTGATCCTCAAAAACCGTAATGATTTCCTTTTTCTTGGTTGCTCTTTCTGTGCCCTACACACGTAACGCACACACACATACATGCACATACACACGAATTGTCATATACTCTCAGAAAAGTTCAGTTATCAAAACACTATACTTTCAGGCTTTCAGTTACTGTGACGCCATCTTCCCTTAACCAGGATTTATTGGTTTCATTGATTTTGAGACCTATCCAGCCTTTCATTTCAAGCATGAATAAAATTTCCAACTGGGAAAAGAAATCATAAACCAGAAATGTGTGCATATCATAATCCACTACTTTCTGGCTCAACTGTTATTGGTTAAAGTTCTCCCAAGGGCTTGCACCACATCCACTTAGTATTAATAAGATTTTTTCTCAAGGTATCTCATTTGTTAATGTGGTTTTCTTCTAGCATTAAATGTTCAAAAAGTGGAGTTTCTCCCTAAGAAAATTGAGTCAAAGTAAGAAAATATCATACACTTTTGAGAACCTTCAGTTTTCCCAAATTATGGTGTCAATCACTAATGCTTTGAAACCAGATATAGTTATAGTATAACAAAAAAAACAGAAGTGTCTGCCCTACCAGCTCTTCCTTGATACCGATCTTTAGAAGGTGAGAATTCAGCTCTGCACAGGCAGCATGGCTCTCCGCCCGGGTTTTGGATTTATTGGAAAGAAGATAAGAGCTATTTCCAAATCCAATCCAGTGGGTTGAACAAAGATCACAGGAACATTCTAGAAAATGTAAACATATTTAACGTGTACTCTGTACTATGAATAACTACTACTAACACAATTACTATATCTTTGTGTTTGTTTTACAGATGGATATTAGATAGAAAGCAAAACAAGCATTTTTTGTAACATTTCTGGGCAAGTTTTACACAAACCATAGTTAACAATAATTAATATTTAGCTCATGTTTTGAATTTTTCTACTAAAAATTTGTATAAAATTTTACCCACAAGGAAAATGCATTCCAAATAATATTATACAATTGTTTGATGTGATTAAAATTATATATGCAGGGTTTCCCTGGTGGCGCAGTTGTTGAGGGTCCGCCTGCCGATGCAGGGAACACGGGTTCGTGCCCCGGTCCGGGAAGATCCCACAAGCCGCGGAGCGGCTGGGCCCGTGAGCCATGGCCGCTGAGCCTGCGCGTCCGGAGCCTGTGCTCCGCAACGGGAGAGGCCACAACAGTGAGAGGCCCGCGTACCGCAAATAAATAAATAAATAAAAATTATATATGCATATTGAAAAGGCTAAAAAATATATAATCATATGAACACAAAAAGCAATTAATGAACTATTGCACTTTTGTCAGAAATTTTTATTATTAATTATTTTAAATATATGGAATAAAATTCAGTAACTAATTTCATAAAAACTTATACTTCAACTGTTTAATAAACATATGCAATTTGCATATTTTAATAATCTTTTTTATAATCATCAAAAACATACAGTTAGGGAAGGGGATCAAGGCAGTGGAGTAGGAGAATGTGGAACTCATCTCCCCCCACAAACACATCAAAAATACATCTACATGTGGAACAGTTCTCATGGAAAGCTAACTGGAAACTAGCAGAACTACACAACCAAAGTTGCAAGAAACCTATAACTGGGTAGGATGGGAAAAAAAGACATTGGCTCGGGACCTGCACCCCTGGGAGGGATCTGAAAAAAAAAAAAAAAAAAAGGACTCTCAACCTGAGGAGCAAGCAGGGTGAGCCACAATCTAGGCATCCTAGTCCTGGGTCCTGCACAAAGGAGACAAGCCCTCTTGCCTGCTGGGAAAACTGCTGGGACAGACAGAAGGGTTGGAGAAGCCTAGATGCTACTCATAAGGAGTGTGCACATGTTGGTTTGCCAACAGTCAGGTGGCGAGAGCCTTGCACTGGTGGCTGCCTCATCACCACACTTCTCAATCCGAAGGGGCAAACACCACAGCCCTGCTCACTCCACACCACAGCTGGGGAGCAGATCCAGCACCTGGCAGGGCAATGATGGCCACTGAACAGAGAGGAAGTCCCTCCTCACACCCTGCACGAGCATTTGATCCTCCAATGCCAATGACAGTCTCTATCAAGGTGATCGTGGCTAGCACACCCTGAGGAAAGAAGTGGCTGGCAGCTCTCACACCAAAGACACTGAATACACACAGCCTCCACGGGAATGCTCCCACATAAAAACACGCCTTCAAGACCACAATAGACAACTGTTTCCCCTAAATTCATAGAGTCATAGAAATTTAAGTGAAATCTAAGGGCAGAGGAACTACTCCCAACCAAAAGAGCAAGAGAAATCCCCTGAAAGAACAAAATAAAACAGAGCTCACCAGCCTACCAGACCCCAAGTTCAAGAAGGTGGTAATAAAAACGCTAACTGAATTAAGAAAGATTGTCAACAGAAATGCAGATCACTGTAACAAGGAACTAGAAACTACAAAGAAGAGCCAATCAAAAATAGATAACTCGGGCTTCCCTGGTGGCGCAGTGGTTGAGAGTCTGCCTGCTGATGCAGGGGACACAGGTTCGTGCCCCGGTCTGGGAAGATCCCACATGCCGCGGAGCGGCTGGGCCCGTGAGCCATGGCCACTGAGCCTGCGCGTCCGGAGCCTGTGCTCCGCAACGGGAGAGGCCACAACAGTGAGCGGCCCGCGTACCGCAAAAAAAAAAAAAAAAAAAAAGCAATCTCAAAGCAATGAATAGCCAACTAAATGACACAGAAGAATGAATAAGTGATCTAGAAGATAGAAAAATGTAAATCACCCAATCAGAACAGCAGACAGAAAGACAAGGAAAGAAAAACAAAAGCAACGTATGAGATCTATGGGATAATACAAAGCATGCCAACGTACACATAATAGGAGTTCCAGAAGGAGAAGAGAGAAAAAAGGGGATGAAAAGTGTATTTGAAGAAATTATGGCTGAAAACTTCCTAAACCTAAAGAAGGAAACAGATATACAGGAACAGGAAGCACAGAGGCTCCCAACTCTCAGCCATAAAAAGAAGGAAATCTTCCATTTGCAACAAAATGGGTGGACCTTGAGGGCATTATGCTAAGTGAAATAAGTCAGACAAATACAGTATGATTTTACTTATATGGAATCTAAAAAAAAAAGTCATAGAAACAGACAGATTTGTGGTTGCCAGAGGTGAGGTGTGGTGGTGAGGGAAGTAGGTGAAAATGGTCAAAATGTACAAACTTCCAGTTGTAAAATAAATAAATTCTGGGGAGGTAAAGTGTGGTGACTATAGGTAATAATACCATGTTGTATATTTGAAAGGTGATAAGAGAGTAGATCTTAAAAGTCTTCATCAGGACTTCCCTGGTGGCGCAGTGGTTAAGAATCCGCCTGCCAAAGCAGGGGACACGGGTTCGAGCCCTGGCCCGGGAAGATCCCACATGCCTCGGGAAGATCCCACATGCCTCGGAGCAACTAAGCCTGTGCGCCGCAACTACTGAACCTGTGCTCTAGAGCCCATGCGCCACAACTACTGAAGCCCGAATGCCTAGAGCCCACGCTCTGCAACAAGAAAAGCCACCACATTGAGAAGCCCACGCACCACAGCAAACAGTAGCCCCCGCTCGCTGCACCCAGAGAAAGCCCGCACGCAGCAACGAAAATCCAACACAGCTAGAAATAAATAAATAAAATTTAAAAATAAAGTAGTCCTCTTATTAAAAAAAACAGACCTCATCAAAAGAAAAAAAAATTATAACAATATATGGTGATGGATTTTAACTAGACTTATTTTGATGATCATTTCAGAATATATACAAATGTCAAATCATTATATTGTACCCCTTAAACTAATATAATGTTGCATGTCAATTATAGCTCAAAAAATTCTCTTTGAGGTAAATAGTAAAGAGTATAACAGAGAAGGCATATGTTTGCTTTTGCTCATCACAATTTCACCAACAGTGTATGAGTCTTCCTTTAATCTGCTCATTTTTCTAACTTTTAAAAATTTTCATATTTTAAAAAATCTATACTAATCTTTGAAATTTGAAATAATGTACCATTATTTAATTACAATTTTTTCTAATTGCCCATGAAAGTGAGCATCTTTTCATATATTAATTATACTTTAAATTTCTTCTTTAAGATTTTCTCTCATTCATATCTTGCTTCCACCCTCAGCCTACAAATTGTTCTTTTTTTCTTTTTCTTTCTTTCTCCCATTAATTATTCAACTGCATGGGCTCCTTTTGCAATCATTCAAAAGCAATTTAGTATGCAGAACAGAAACATACTTCTGAGCAATTTGCTGTGATATTTTGCTGCTCATTATGAAATAATAACCAGAATCATAACATATTATTTTTTTACTTCAGTTTTTATTTTCCCACTGTTTACACACCCTCAATGACCTAATTTTTTCTCTCCCAAATAAAACTTTATTACTTTATTCCTTGCCTCAGGCTCTGTTTCTTAAAACATCCAGGAAAAGACTAAGTTTGTGTTTGGTCCCTTTGTACTTTCCGTATCAGTTTTTGTGTCTTTAATTCCACTTTTCAAGGCTTTACATATTTGAAAGACATCTAATTTTCATTCTGTATCTGATACTTCAATTACCTGGGTGTATTAGCATCTAATTTCTTTGTTATCTCAGCTAAGTACTGTTATGACTTTTTCCCTATGCAATTTGGTATTTTAAATTAATTTTTATATATGACAATCATCTGGACCTGAGCTAGTGTCCTTTTCTTAGATGGATCATCTGCATGTACTTTCTCTGTACATGATGATTTGGGGTCCTACCAACCCAGGATCACACAGGGAATGTAACCTTAAATTCTAAGTGAGTCTGCCTAAGAAATTACAGAAAGGTCTGTATAGTCAACTAGAACTTGAGCTAATATAGAAAAAACTGTTTTAATATCCTCAAGCTTTACATGAGAAACTAATTTTTAACTCTTTTGCTCAAGCTAAGTGAAAGCCTCATTCTCTATCTCTGTTGTAGCGGTTCAATCCAGACTGTACAGTTATTAACATTGGAAATAACCCCAGAGAGTGGTAACTTCAGAGTCAGAATGCTTCTCTCGTTTCAAGCTTTCTCTCCATCTTTGGCCCTTGATGATTTCCGCTGTTTTATCAGAAACCTAGATGTAAAACTAAAATTTAAATTAAAAAAATTGTATCCATCTAGACATCTGGATCTAATGAGAAGAAAAAGGGAAGTTGAACTTCACTAATACATAAACTTAGATGCCTGAGCTGTTAAGCACCATCCCTTAGGTAGAAATTAGAGCAGCAACGCTGGTTCCCTGCCACCTGTCGACTGTAACCCTGAACCTCTTCCTTCCTACGAGAGAAGTAGAGCTTGAGTTGCATCTCTTGACTTTTAAAGCTAGAAATTCAACTAAAGTAGTAGTAAAGGAATAAGAAGTAAAAATAAAAAAGAAATAGGACTTTTTTATTTTATTTTATTTTATTTTATTTTATTGTTAAAAAACAATAAATTGCTTTTTATTTCCAAAGAGGACTATGGAAAGACTAGGAAAACATTAGTAGAAAACAAAGCTATGGGAGAATTTACCTCTGAGGAATAGGACTAAAGAGAGGAAGAAGAGTTAGCTTCACTGCTTTTAATTATGTCTTCCTGTGCTATTTTTAAATCCACTTGGTTGAGTTATAATTTACACACAATAAATTACATTGTTTTGAAGTACACACTTTGATGAGTTTTGATGAATGAATATACCTTTGTAACTTCCTCCCCATTTAAAATTTAGAATATTTCCATCACCTCAAAAGTTAACTCATGTCAATTCCCAACTAATGCCCCACACCTGCTTTACCCAAGCAACCACAGATCTGATTTACATCACTGTAAATTATTTTTTACTTTTGTATGCAATTCGTATACACACAATCCTTCAATATCAACTCGTTTGCATCTTATGTCACTCAACATAATGTTTTTGAGTTTTATTCAGGTTGTGTGTATAGGGATTTCATTCTTTTTCATTGCTGACTTGTCCATCATATGACTAACCCACAATTTGTAATCCATTCATCTGGTGATTTACTTTTGGATTGCTTATAATTTTTAGTTTTTATAAATAAATTGTCTATAAACATTTTTGCACATGTCTTATGTGGACATAGCTCTTCATGTCTCTTTTTTAAATGTTTAAGAGTGAAATTGTTGGGGATTTGCACCAGTACAGTTAACTCCATGTCCTTGTTACTGTCAGTCCTTTCAAATTGTAACCATTTTGGATGGTTGTGTAGTGGTAACTCACTGGGGTCATAATTTGCATTTCCTTAATTATTTACTATTTGATTGCTTTTTATTTTCAGATTAGGTGAATTGAAGGAAAACAAAAACAAGCAATATGAACAGCTAATATTTGGCATTAATATTTTTTTTCTGGGAGACATCAAGAAGTTTTGAAAAGCAATCACTAATTTAAATAAAAAATTAACAGCTGCTGGGTCTAGTCTCCTGTTTATTGCATCTATTGAGATTTTCCCTTTTTTATTCAAAGAATTTATTTTTAATAAGACTTTCAATTAGTTCTTTCCATATTTTTACTCCATTATTTTAATTTCCTTCCATTTTCTTTTTTTTTTTATTTGCTTATAGGGAATATTCATCAGGAATACTCATGAGGAATGCCTTTAGTCTCAATGACGAAGGAACCCTACACTTTTGGTTTTTGTGTGTGGAAGAGATATTTTTCTTGGTAAATGCATCTGTGCTGAGAATCTTACACTGTTCATGAAAAAGCAAATATTTCTCTGAAAAGACGACAGAGGGGAACCATCCCGACTTCCTGAAAAAACAGACTCAATTAGGAAAGTTCTCTTTCCCTCTCCCCCTCTTCCCCCCCCCATTGTGCCCCACCTTTGCTGTTTTTTAAGTGCTTAATTTACTGATAAGGATTTGAATAAACCCGCGATAAGTGAAAAAAAGAGAATTGAAAACAAAAACAGCTTTCTATATTATGGCTATTGTATCTGGATGTATAAAACAATTAATGTAAAATTTATACGCTTGTAATGTCATAAATGTTAGAGGAATAATATCCGTCAGAGAAAGCTAGAAAGAAAAAAGTGTTAATGAGACACAACTCCCTTGCTTTTCATTTGTTTTCTTTTTGCCTTTTTGACCCCCTTCACACATTTCTCTCGCCCCCCACCTTAATATAATTTAAATCCCATTTTTCTCCTAATAATAATCAAATTGCAAACAATAATTCTCTTTTATACATAATACTTTGGGTCTTTTCACATTCTCTTATGTCTTCTTTCTTATTTTGCCCAATATTAATATTTCCTTGATAAAACATTGACCATACCATAAAACAGCATTTTTCTATCATGATTCACGAAGTTTTGTGGCTGTCAGGAAGGCAAACCCTTTAGTTCCAATGATCAATATTAGAAGTGGATTGAACAGAGAGAATACTCACCACCATTTTTAGAAGATAGTGTGGGAACAAGTGATCTTTTTCAGTTTTGTTCTTCTCTGCTAGAAAATACTGTGGTAAAAATTATGGTAGTAATTAGTTCTGTATAGGATAAAATAATTAATAAGACAACGTAAAAATCAGTCTTGAAAGCAAATCATTGAAATGTATTATGTTACTGATTTTAATAAAAACAGATTATTTTCTTAATTACTTACAGTTTGCAAGCAAGGCACCCACTGTTGTCATCCAGACCACACACAAGATCCCTAGACTCCCAGTCACCAGTTGCCATGCTGTAGGTCGGGGGTGTAACCCTAAAGAAAACAGAAACAATGATGAAGTTCCATCGTTTCCCAGAAGTCATCAAATGTAAAATTTAAGACCATTGTGTTTCACCCTTAGAGGGCAACCATTCATTTTCTAATTCTTGAATGAGTTCATCCTGAATAAAACTATTTCTCAGCCACATTGAGAACCCTAGTTCTTTGATACCCAAATTTCCTCCCTATTAGCTTCTTGTTGACTTCAGTTCTTTCTTAACAGAAATGGACATACATTTCGTATGTACCTTTCTTGAGTCTTCCTCTACTCAAGCCTTATATGTTGCTTTTCTCTATGATAGACTTTTCACCCCCATCATCTCTATTTGCAACCTTACCTACTGAGTCTTTCCCACCCATTTCCATCCTCTTCTGGAATATCCAGCCTTTTAATCTAATTTCATTATGGACGTTGTCCTCTGAAGTGATCAAGAGACAATTCAATGCCATATATGATCTGACTTTTACTGGATTAAACATTATTTTTCTTAATGGTGAGTAAGATGATTAACTACTTAGTCACTTAAGCTAGAAACCTTGTTATCTTATTCTACTCATTTCTCACCTTACCTCCAACTTTCAGTTAATCATGAAGTCATATAAGCTCTACCGCCAAAATACTTTTTTTCTCTATAATCTGTCTTTCCCCTAACAAATTCTGTTAGTTCTTTGAAGCTAAGTGGTTATTGCTTCTTCATCTTTGTAGGTACCCTAAGTCCAGAGCAGGCCCACAGAACAAATTCAGACATAGTTGTGGGACTGAGTTATATTGAACTGAATTGAAGACTAATATCAAGAATTATTTTAAAATAATTTTAAAATAACACAAAAAAGTAATAGAATTTCCACAGTAGTTCTTACAAGTAATGCAATTCTGTAGGAATTTGAATCAATGCTATTTTAGAGGAAATGAACATAGTGAAGGACTATTTAAGAGACAAACAATTCCATGGTAATATCCTAAAATAATTAAGGAGAGTGTTGAAGATAGATAATTAGTGTAATGAGGCAATTTTATAGTGGTTTTGAGAGAAGTAATCTTCTAAACCCAAGAATCAAGATCTAGCAAATAACAAAATATATATAATATTGTACCTTTTCTTTTTTTCCTAAACAACCGTTTTCTGTGCTGAAGGTGAGAGGGCCTTGGAAACTTCAGTTCCATGTAGTTTACTTGCTGTTCACTTGATTGGACGCTTCTCTGGTTTGCCTTGGGTATTTTTTGCTTCTGTTGAGATTTGGAAAATTTTGGTTCTGTGTAGGTTACCTCTTGCTTGTTTACAATACCCTTGTTTTGCTTACTCTTAAACATTAGTTTTTGGAAAGACTTAGATTGTTTCAGCTCAATCTTGATATCTTTCTGTGTCTCTCTTTAATATCTATGCAATAGAGAAATGTGAGGAAAAGAGTTACATGGTGATTGTATCAGCTCAGCGAAAATTGCCTTCATTCTGATGTACAAGTAAACATTTAGGTATAACATTAAAAGGGTAAAAAAGGGAGGAAATGAGAGACTAAATCTCTCTCCCAACTTTGCAGTCCTTCTTCAGAAGAATAATTTTATTCCCCTTTAATGAGATTATACATTTCATTTCCTCTTTGAATCCGGTTTTGAAAGGAGCAGATTAAGGAGTAGATATGTTTTTCCCTCTCAACATTCTCTGTATAATGAATCATGTTGACAATGTGTAGACTATGGCTAAAACACAACTACATTAACAAAGTGTTGATTATTTAAATTTAATATTAAAGTTTTTATTTCAAATCAGGTTGGCATAAAGTTTATTGTATCACTGAAATAACCCATTACTCAGTAGATTCTTTACTAATAGAGGAAAACCCCAACTCTTTCAAGAACTGGGTAGAGTCTACATTTGTACAATAACCATGTATCTCTCAATCTGCCAGCCTAATGTCTTTTTTCTACTTAACTAGATTATATTTACCTACCATACTCACACACAGAGGCAGACACACAGACCATCTAAATTAAAGAGACAAGGCCAATGAATCACCAAAAATAAACAAAAGAAATTAAAAGGTAATGTATAAAATTTTTTAAATTTATTCAATCTCATTAATAAAGAAAGAAAGCAAATGAAAAGAATAGAACAACTTTCACCTGTGAGAACACTAAATAACTGATACTTTTCTGAATTGGCAAATGACTGTGAGTATAAAATTGTCGATAGTTATTAAAACATAAAATATACAGGCTTTTTACCAGCAATTCTATTTTAAGTAATTTATCTTACAAAATATTTTTTAAATATTCAAAGTTGTGTAGCACCTGTTTTTGGTTTTATTTACTAAAAGCTAAATTGGAAAAACAAAAGAACAAAAAGTTGTCAAGAGAACGGTTCACAATTAAGGGAGTTGTTAAAGTTATGAGACATTTATACCCTAGTATACCATTGTTTAATATAACAAATATTATTTTAAATTTTTATTTATTTATTTATTTATGGCTGTGTTGGGTCTTTGTTTCTGTGCATGGGCTTTCTCTAGTTGTGGCAAGGGGGGGCCACTCTTCATCGCGGTGCGCAGGCCTCTCACTATCGCAGCCTCTGTTGTTGTGGAGCACAGGCTCCAGACGCACAGGCTCAGTAATTATAGCTCACGGGCCCAGATGCTCTGCGGCATGTGGGGTCTTCCCAGACCAGGGCTCGAACCCGTGTTCCCTGTATTGGCAGGCAGATTCTCAACCACTGTGCCACCGGGGAAGCCCAACAAATATTACTGATGTGTAAAGCAAAATAATAGATTTGTAACGTGCTATGTCTTTGGTGGTTACTTGTAGGTAGAGTTTTGGCAGGTTTGCACTGCTCTCAATTTTATTGAAAATTAAAGAACATATGTTAAAATCTATTTAAAGGTGAAAATTTGAGTATTTAAAAATATTGAATAATAAATAATTTTATACATAGGGCCTTTTCTATATTTACCCTTCTATCAATTTACTGAGTAAACTCAAAACAACTGGGATAAAGTTATTTTCAAATTAAGAATTTTTTACACTTCCTCAAATTGTTTTCTGAAAGTTTTGACCAATTCATTTAGCACCAGCAAAAATGATATTTAAGAGGAATTGGCATTGTAAGAATGTTGCTGTTTAAATATTTAGAACAATTAAACTATTTTTTGTACCAGAAAAGGAAGAAAAATGACTATTGTTTTTGAAAATAAATAATTGAATAAGCTGATCTAGAAAATGTTAAAAGCGATAGAATCAGGTGGAATATTGGTTCAAATTGAAGCATTACATAGACTTAGATCTCTAATTTCACAACATATAATTGAACAAATTTCAGATAAACTAAAATGTTAAATGTAAACCATGAGATGATAAAACTGATAAACGACTGAAAGAAAGTATAAGTAAATAGTTATAACTTTCTAGTCACACACAGACAAGAAAGAGAGTTAGGTTAAATTATAGAAACATCATTTTCTTGCTAATGTAAAGATTTTTATCAATAATAATCACACTAAAAGACTTTTATTTCATCACTAACCAAAGAAATACAAACTACTATATTAATGATATACATTTTCACCTACAGAATCAGTAAATATTTATAAGCCAAATGCAACCACACAGAGTTGGACAAAGTGCAGGAAAACAGGCATTCATTTACACGGACTTTTGGTTAATCTAAATCTTTCCCTTCTGGAAAATAATTTGTCAGTATGTAAATATCAAAACCAAATAATAAAAACATCTACTGATAAAAGATTTCAAAATAATGTGAAAATGATGGGTTATTTCAAAAAAGAGCCTAAATAGTTGGAAAATAAAACGACAGAAAAATTCCAAGACAAACAAAAAAGTTCAAGGGATAGCTGGGTTCATACTCCACAACATTGTTTACAAAATGAGCATGTAACATAATTTTACAAAAATTATTTTTTCCTAAACTATCATTTAATACATTCTGAGTTAATTGTTGAAAGTAGTGTTAAAAAGTTACATACATTTTTAACTTCTTGAGAGAAGGAAATAAACAAAAGTAATACTCAGTGACTTGAAGAATAAATTTAAAAATAAATTTTGTAGGGGCTTCCGGGAAGATGGCGGAAGAGTAAGACGCTGAGATCACCTTCTTCCCAACAGATACACCAGAAATACATCTACACGTGGAACAACTCCTACAGAACACCTACTGAACGCTGGCAGAAGACCTCAGACCTCCCAAAAGGCAAGAAACCCCCCACGTACCTGGGTAGGGCAAAAGAAAAAAGAATAAACAGAGACAAAAGGATAGGGACGGTACCTGCACCTCTGGGAGGGAGCTGTGAAGGAGGAAAAGTTTCCACACACTAGGAAGCCCCTTCGCGGGCGGAGACCTCGGGTGGTGGAGGCGGGGAGCTTCGGGGCCGCGGGGGAGAGCACAGCAACAGGGGTGCGGAGGGCAAAGCGGGGAGATTCCCGCACAGAGGATCGGGCCGACCGGCACTCACCAGCCCGAGAGGCTTGTCTGCTCACCCGCCGGGGCGGGCGGGGCTGGGAGCTGAGGCTCGGGCTTCGGTCGGAGCGCTGGGAGAGGACTGCGGTTGGCGGCGTGAACACAGCCTGCAGGGGGTTAGTGCGCCACGGCTGGCCGGGAGGGAGTGCGGGAAAGTCTGGAGCTTGCGAAGAGGCAAGAGACTTTTTCTTGCCTCTTTGTTTCCTGGTGCGCGAGGAGAGGGGATTAAGAGCGCTGCTTAAAGCAGCTCCAGAGACGGGCGCGAGCCGCGGCTAAAAGCGCGGACCCCAGAGACGGGCATGAGACACTAAGGCTGCTGCTGCCGCCACCAAGAAGCCTGTGTGCGAGCACAGGTTACTCTCCACACACCCCTTCCGGCTGGTGCAACGTCACGGTGACCTCTGCCGCCGCTGGCTCGCCCCGCCCTCCATGCACCCACCCCCCCACCGCCCGAGTGAGCCAGAGCCCTGGAATCAGCGGCTCCTTTAACCCCGTCCTGTCTGAGCAAAGAACAGACGCCCTCAGGCGACCTACACGCAGAGGCGGGGCCAAATCCAAAACTGAGTCCCCGGGAGCTGTGAGAACAAAGAAGAGAAAGGGAAATCTCTCCCAGCAGCTGCAGAAGCAGCGGATTAAAGCTCCACAATCAACTTGATGTCTGTGGAATACATGAATACACAACGAATCATCCCAAATTGAGGAGGTGGACTTTGAGAGCAAGATTTATGCTGTATAGCTTTGCTTCCACCATTTGTCCTAGGGTTCTATCCGTCCGTTGTTTTTTTGGTTTTTTTTCTTTTTTTCTTAATAATTATTTTTTATTTTAATAACTTTATTATTATTTTATCTTACTTTATTTTATTTTACTTTATCTTCTTTCTTTTTTTCCTTCCTTCCCTCCTTCCTTCCTCCCTCCCTCCCTTTCTTTCTTTCTTTCTACTTCTACTAATTCTTTCTTTCTACTTTTTTTCCCTTTTATTCTGAGCCGTGTGGATGAAAGGCTCTTGGTGCTGCAGCCAGGAGTCAGTGCTGTGCCTCTGAGGTGGGAGAGCCAACTTCAGGACACTGATCCACAAGAGGCCTCCCAGCTCCACATAATATCAAACCGCAAAAATCTCCCAGAGATCTCCATCTCAACACAAGCACCCAGCTTCACTCAACGACCAGCAAGCTACAGTGCTGGACATCCTATGCCAAACAACTAGCAAGACAGGAACACAACACCACCCATTAGCAGAGAGGCTGCCTAAAATCATAATAAGGCCACAGACACCCCAAAACACACCACCAGACGTGGACCTGCCCACCAGAAAGACAAGATCCAGCCTCATCCACCAGAACACAGGCACTAGTCCCCTCCACCAGGAAGCCTACACAACCCACTGAACCAACCTTAGACACTAGGGACAGACACCAAAAACAACGGGAACTACGAGCCTGCAGCCTGCAAAAAGGAGACCCCAAACACAGTAAGATAAGCAAAATGAGAAGACAGAAAAACACACAGCAGAAGGAGCAAGATAAAAGCCCACCAGACCTAACAAATGAACAGGAAATAGGCAGTCTACCTGAAAAAGAATTCAGGATAATGATAGTAAAGATGAACCAAAATCTTGGAAATAGAATGGTCAAATTGCAAGAAATATTTAACAAGGACCTAGAAGAACTAAAGATGAACCAAACAATGATGAACAACACAATAAATGAAATTAAAAATACTCTAGATGGGATCAATAGCAGAACAACTGAGGCAGAAGAACGGATAAGTGAACTGGAAGATAAAATAGTGGAAATAACTACTGCAGAGCAGAATAAAGAAAAAAGAATGAAAAGAACTGAGGACAGTCTCAGAGACCTCCGGGACAACATTAAATGCACCAACATTCGAATTATAGGGGTTCCAGAAGAAGAAGAGAAAAAGAAAGGGGCTGTGTAAATATTTGAAGAGATTATAGTTGAAAACTTCCCTAATATGGGAAGGGAACTAGTTAATCAAGTCCAGGAAGCACAGAGAGTCCCACACAAGATAAATCCAAGGAGAAATATGCCAAGACACATATTAATCAAACTGTCAAAAATTAAATACAAAGAAAACATATTAAAAGCAGCAAGGGAAAAACAACAAATAACACACAAGGGAATCCCCATAAGGTTAACAGCTAATCTTTCAGCAGAAACTCTGCAAGCCAGAAGGGAGTGGCAGGACATATTTAAAGTGATGAAGGAGAAAAACCTGCAACCAAGATTACTCTACCCAGCAAGGATCTCATTCAGATTTGATGGAGAAATTAAAACCTTTACAGACAAGCAAAAGCTGAGAGAGTTCAGCACCACCAAACCATCTTTACAACAACTGCTAAAGGAACTTCTCTAGGCAAGAAGCACAAGAGAAGGAAAAGACCTACAATACCGAACCCAAAACAATCAAGAAAATGGGAATAGGAACATACATATCGATAATTACCTTAAATGTAAATGGACTAAATGCTCCCACCAAAAGACACAGATTAGCTGAATGGATACAAAAACAAGACCCATATATTTGCTGTCTACAATAGACCCACTTCAGACCTAGAGACACATACAGACTGAAAGTAAGGGGATGGAAAAAGATATTTCATGCAAATGGAAACCAAAAGAAAGCTGGAGTAGCAATTCTCATATCAGACAAAATAGACTTTAAAATAAAGACTATTAGAGGAGACAAAGAAGTACACTACATAATGATCAAGGGATCAATCCAAGAAGAATATATAACAATTGTAAATATTTATGTACCCAACATAGGAGCACCTCAACACATAAGGCAAATACTAACAGCCATAAAAGGGGAAATCGACAGTAACACATTCATAGTAGGGGACGTTAACACCCCACTTTCACCAATAGACAGATCATCCAAAATGCAAATAAATAAGGAAACAAAAGCTTTAAATGATACATTAAACAAGATGGACTTAATTGATATTTATAGGACATTCCATCCAAAAACAACAGAATACACATTTTTCTCAAGTGCTCATGGAACATTCTCCAGGATAGATCATATTTTGGGTCACAAGTCAAGCCTTGGTAAATTTAAGAAAATCGAAGTTGTTTCAAGTATCTTTTCCAACCACAACACTATGAGACTAGATATCAATTACAGGAAAAGATCTGTAAAAACTACAAACACATGGAGGCTAAACAATACACTACTTAATAACAAAGTGATCACTGAAGAAATCAAAGAGGAAATAAAAGAATACCTAGAAACAAATGACAATGGAGACACGATGACCCAAAATCTATGGGATGCAGCAAAAGCAGTTCTAAGAGGGAAGTTTATAGCAATACAATCCTACCTTAAGAAACAGGAAACATCTCGAATAAACAACCTAACCTTGCACCTAAAGCAATTAGAGGAAGAAGAACAAAAAAAACCCCAAAGTTAGCAGAAGGAAAGAAATCATAAACATCAGATCAGAAATAAATGAAAAAGAAATGAAGGAAACGATAGCAAAGATCAATAAAACTAAAAGCTGGTTCTTTGAGAAGATAAACAAAATTGATAAACCATTAGCCAGACTCATCAAGAAAAAAAGGAAAAAGACTCAAATCAATAGAATTACAAATGAGAAAGGAGAAGTAACAACTGACACTGCAGAAATACAAAAGATCATGAGAGGTTACTACAAGCAACTGTATGCCAATAAAATGGACAACTTCAAAGAAATGGACAAATTCTTAGAAATGCACAACCTGCCAAGACTGAATCAGGAAGAAATCTTGAGAATGAAAAACGGAGCTGGAGGAATCAGGCTCCCTGACTTCAGACTATACTACAAAGCTACAGTAATCAAGACAGTATGGTACTGGCACAAAAACAGAAAGACAGATCAATGGAACAGGATAGAAAGCCCAGAGATAAACCCATGCACATATGGTCACCCTATCTTTGATAAAGGAGGCAGGAATGTACAGTGGAGAAAGGACAGCCTCTTCAATAAGTGGTGCCGGGAAAACTGGACAGGTACATGTCGAAGTATGAGATTAGATCACTCCCTAACACCATACACAAAAATAAGCTCAAAATGGATTAAAGACCTAAATGTAAGGCCAGAAACTATCAAACTGGTAGAGGAAAACATAGGCAGAACACTCTATGACATAAATCACAGCAAGATCCTTTTTGACCCACCTCCTAGAGAAATGGAAATAAAAACAAAAATAAACAAATGGGACCTAATGAAACTTCAAAGCTTTTGCACAGCAAGGAAACCATAAACAAGACCAAAAGACAACCCTCAGAATGGGAGAAAATATTTGCAAATGAAGCAACTGACAAAGGATTAATCTCCAAAATTTACAAGCAGCTCATGCAGCTCAATAACAAAAACACAAACAATCCAATCCAAAAATGGGCACAAGACCTAAATAGACATTTCTCCAAAGAAGATATACAGACTGCCAACAAACACATGAAAGAATGCTCAACATCATTAATCAGTAGAGAAATGCAAATCAAAACTACAATGAGATATCATCTCACACCAGTCAGAATGGCCATCATCAAAAAATCTAGAAACAATAAATGCTGGAGAGGGTGTGGAGAAAAGGGAACCCTCTTGCACTGTTGGTGGGAATGTAAATTTATACAGCTACTGTGGAGAACAGTATGGTGGTTCCTTAAAGAACTACGAATAGAACTACCATATGACCCAGCAATCCCACTACTGGGCATATACCCTGAGAAAACCAAAATTCAAAAAGAGTCATGTACCAAAATGTTCATTGCAGCTCTATCTACAATAGCCCAGAGATGGAAACAACCTAAGTGTCCGTCATCGGATGAATGGATAAAGAAGATGTGGCACATATATACAATGGAATATTACTCAGCTATAAAAAGATATGAAACTGAGCTATTTGTAATGAGGTGGATAGACCTAAAGTCTGTCATACAGAGTGAAGTAAGTCAGAAAGAGAAAGACAAATACCGTATGCTAACACATATATATGGAATTTAAGGGAAAAAAATGTCATGAAGAACCTAGGGATAAGACAGGAATAAAGACACAGACCTACTAGAGAATGGACTTGAGGATATGGGGAGGGGGAAGGGTAAGCTGTGACAAAGCGAGAGAGAGGCATGGACATATATACACTAACAAACGTAAGGTAGATAGCTAGTGGGAAGCAGCCGCATAGCACAAGGATATCAGGTCAGTGCTTTGTGACCGCCTGGAGGGGTGGGATATGGAGGGTGGGAGGGAGGGAGACGCAAGAGGGAAGAGATATGGGAACATATGTATATGTATAACTGATTCACTTTGTTATAAAGCAGAAACTAACACACCATTGTAAAGCAATTATACTCCAATAAAGATGTTAAAAAAAAAAGATGTAAAAAAATAAAAAGTAAATAAATAAATATTTTAGAAAAAGGAAACTTATGTGTGGAATTTTATTATACCAAGTAAATTTACCATTAAACATGAAAAAAACTTCCTGTCACCTTCTTTTGTGATAGTCAAAGGGTGTGCATTGCACAAGTTCAGTGAGAATTTCCTGTATTGTGGTTCCAGAAACATTTTAGAAGATAGTGATTTTACTGCTTCTTGTTCATACTACACATCTGTGTCTCATCAGCAGATGATGCACGCACACTTGAATACACAAGTTTTCTTTTTTAAAATATTTCTTCATACACAACTTTCAGGTTCCTTAGCCTACAGCTCAGCTCCGTGATCTAACCCAGTTCTTGAACAAGCAGCCATCGTGCCTTTCCTGCATGAACACTGGAACAACATTTCATATGGCAGGTATGTGCAGCCCAAGTCATAAAATGAAAAAATTAAAATAACCAGGAAAAATATCTTGTGGGTATGGCTAATTTGAGGCAACGCTGTAGGACAAAAGTATACATTTTTAGGTTCCCCATGTATCTGTACTTTCTACTTTAATTTCATTTTTCTGATTCTTCATTCTGTAACTTAAAAATGATTTTGTAAAGATTTTTCCAACAGGTTTAAAGAATGGATTCTGACAGGGATAGCTCTAAATTCTGATTGGCATCTGAATTTACCAGGAAAAATATAAACAACATAATTCTAGCATGAAAATATATAGAGAATGTTAAATATTATCAACAAAATGTTTAAAAGTTTTTTTTTTTTAATTTACCATTTGTGTTGTGACATCCCCCAAACCACCCAGATTAACAGTTTGACACATTGAACTGTTGTGGATGACGACACCCTTTGGGAGTACTCTAATGTTAATGCAGAATCTCCTGGTGCTAAATTATTTTAGGGGAAATGCCTGTGAGCAAGTAATTTTTGGTATGAGAAGACGTAATACATGTTAAAAATGGTTCCTGTAAAAAAGTGGTTTTTTACATATCATAATTCAATGTACTGTGAAATGAACTCAGGTTCCCAAGTTATTAGCGCTACATTGGTTGGGGAACCTCTCATCACACCATGTCTTCTCTTCACAGTACAGCCTCTACAAAGCTATGAGCAGCCTGACATTTCTCAGAGTAGCGAATACACTGAGATTAGCAGAAGGGCACACTCCCAAGTAGTATTAATATTATTGTAACAATGATGGAATACATGTCATTTAAATGAAAGACTCTGGGTCTAGACAAACTTTCATTTGATTTCTGACTTGGGTACTTAATAGCTCTGATTCCTTGAGAAAATAACATTATTAATGGATCCTACATTTTCTCAGCTACCTAATGGGAATCAGATTCTCTATCTTGTGATTTTTTTGTTGCTGTTACAAAACTAAGAGTTTGTTATATCAGCCCACAAGACCGAACTTGGTGCCTGTTGATCTCTTTTTACTACAGATCTCTAAGCTTCTTTGTCAAATTTAAAAATAAGTGGTAAGTACAGTTTGATAAGATAGAGCTGATAAAGAGGAAAAGGTATGGCTAATCTCACTGAAGAATAAAGTACATCATATAAAATTTTTGGTATTGGGTGGAGTTCTAAATGGAATGTCTTCATTTTCCAACATTTCATTGACAAAATTATGGGGTTATTAAACCAAGGAACTTTTTGGATTCTCTCACTGGTTTCTGCTTTTAAGAACTTCAGCTCCTGTGTTTGTTCTTTAAATCTTTACCCTATCTCTCTTTCTTTATAGCTTTTCAGACCACTCGATGGAGGCTGATTTCTGGGGTCTTAGGAGTAATGTGCCTTTTGTTGGTGGCTGTTTTGGGAGTTTTGTTGAAAAATTGTAAGTTTTTCTAATCAAGACTATATAAAAAGATCAAAATTGTGATGAAACTTTCTTACAATAAAGGTTTCATTTTGCTAATGTGTAATATTTTGTTATTTCATAAATCTGTGTCTGATGAAGTAAATTTCTAATTACTTCTTACAGCATTTACTAAACAAAATGTTCAGCCGACATTCTCTCCAGGACCCTCCACAGATCTCCAGGAAGGTGGGTTCCATACTTTGGAAAACTTTAGTGCTGTTAGAGAATGAAATATTCTTGTTTTTCTCACACAGAAGCATGAAGGGATATTATGCTTAGTAATAGAAATTATAGGATAGTCTCATTTTATTGCTAACTTAGTTTATTAAATTACATTGAATGTGTGTCATTTATATATTAAGTAATAAGGAAAATATTAGCCGGAAGTGACCTATTTTTCCTATGTGACTGCTCATGTTTAAGTAACAAAAGCAAATTACAGTAAATATTGTAGCTGATCCTAAGTGCCTGCTTGTGTTTCATAACACATACTTTGATACCTCTTTACCTGTACCTCCGCTTCTTCCATAACTCAGAAAGAAGCACAGAGATTTCTGCAATTCTAAACTCTACTTAACCAGTGAACGTCAGCTCAAAGATATTTTTAAACATATCTTTTCCTAAATGATGTCTCATCATCTTCTGTGTTCATATAGCACTTCATTCATATCTTTTTTCCCTCAGCGTTTTTCCAACTTTATTGAGATATAATTGACATATGACATCGTGTAAGTTTAAAGTGTACAATGATTCACTTATTACAATATTATTGCCACCATAGCATTAACTAACACCTCCATCATGTCACACAACTATCATGTCTTTTTGTGGTGAGAATGTTTAAGAAGCTCTCTTGTAGCAACTCTCCCAAGTATATAATACAGTACTGTTAACTCTAGTTATAATGATGCACAGTAGATCCCTAAAACTTAATCATCTTCTAAATGGAAGCTCGTACCTTTTGACCAACAGCTCCCCATTTCCCCCACATCCCAGCCCCTGGTAGCCCATTCAACTCTACAATCTCAGCACCACTCATTTGACAAAGATTTGAGTGCCTACCACATAATATGACTTTTATCACTGAGGATGGTAAATGTTGAAGACACTATCACTAGTAAACTGGACGGTCAGACTTCAAGCTAAGTGCTTTATTAACTTCATTTTGAAATAAAATATCCAGAATTATTTTCTGACTCAGGAAATATGCTAAAATGCTTTCCTCCTTTAAATATCTCTTTTATCTAGTTCACTTTTAATTACACAGCAGAGATCAACTTTGGGTCACTTCCTCAAAAGAGGTTCTGCTAACCGCCCCCCATCCTATACTCTGCTACACAGTATTTTAACATACTGAATTTCTTGTGTATACTTACACAAATTATCATTAAATATAATTCATAAATGACTGAAATTTGTATAATTCTGTCTCTATCTCTAGAATATAATCTTCATGAGGAAGAAGGGTCATGTCTGAGTCATTCAGATTAATATCCCCTGAACTGTGGTGTATGCAGTAAATTCTCAAAGAATAGTTGTAGAAAACATTAAATAACAAATGAGTAAATAGCACTGAAAACAACGGAATCACCAATGTCATCAAGTCATGTTTTGTTTTTTCTCTTAGGATCTGGCAGCTGTTCTTGCCGAGAAAAGTGGATTGGCTACCAATGCAGCTGTTACTTCCTTTCTAGTGAATCAAAAACATGGAAAGACAGTAGAAATTTTTGTGTTTCTCAGAATTCCAGTCTACTTCAGATACAAAACAGAAATGAACTGGCATGTATTTAATTCTGATTTTTCTACAATTTTTTTGACCTAGGAAAATATTATCTAAGTAAGCTGAATACTTTGATTCAAGTCTTTAATCAGATAGTAAATAGGCAGTTATATTTGAACTAATTTCCTACACTTTGAAACAGTCAAACAATCTACACAAAATTTCTCAAAGATTTACATTATAGGAATGTGACAGATAAAGTACAAGAAACTTTTTAGAGAGAATTCAAAGAATAAATAATAGATCATTATTTTTATTCAAAGGACTTTGAATTTTTAGTTCATTAATTGAATTTATAATTTGTTTTGTAATTATATAGCTTTTGTTATCACTCTTGGAATGAATATGAAGAATATTATAAAACAATTACCCAACTCTTAAGAAAAAGTGAAAATTTTCTCTAGCTCCATGCAGAACCTGTGCTAAGATTTATCCCTCAAGATACTGTTGGTTTGGGATCAAATTTGATTGCTGATCCCCTGTGAAGGAAGTGTTCCATGAAAGCTCTAATTCCCTTTATGACGTTTTTCATTCTTTCAAGAAGTGAGATTTTGTGGTACGTTTTCCTCCATAAATGAATGGGCCTGATGAATGAGAACTATGAGGCATGTGGCTTGACTATACCTCCTAAATTAAAAGTTAAAAATGATTTTAGTTTGTATAATTGAAAAACTGAATCTGAATAATAGACACTGACTTTCTTAAAAGTACCTGATCCCTAGAGTAGATTCAAAATAGATTAATATGTTGGTCTTTGTTTCCAAACAGCATTTTGTGGACTTCATTTCCTATTATTACTGGATTGGACTCTCTTACAGTGAAGAACATCATGCCTGGTTGTGGGAGGATAATTCTACTGTCTCCCAAGATCTGTAAGTTTCTGGCACTCAAAACCTTTTTCTGTTCTTTTTGAGTTTATCCTTAGATCTGATCAGAGAACGTAACATCCAGGAACACTGTAGGTAAGATATCCTGTTTAGGACGTGAGAATACAGAAAAGAGAATTGATACAACAGAATAACAATTTTAGTCCCAACCACAACACCCAAGTGTATGCTCAAGTGACATGAAGTTAGTGTACTTGTGACTCTAAAAGAGCTTTTGATATATGCTTTTATTTCCTGCCTTGGTACAAGCACTTGGATATGTATGTACATATACAGATTCTCACATACACAAAAGCCATCCAGAGAAAAGAGTATATCCACTATTTTCCTTATTCTGGTGGAGCCCAATATTCTCAGCATCATCCCATATTTCAAACATTCTGGGCTTATTTTCTGTGTATTTGTAATCTTCAAATCTCATTTTCATTCATAAACATGGGATTTACAGTATCATACAATGACAGGTTTTATGCTCTGATTTTTTCCCTAGACTAGATTAGCAGATGCATCTTAGAAGTAAAGTATATAACATACCAAAACCATTAAAAACAACAGCAAAAACAAAAAAATCCCCAACTTCATTGCTATTGATTATTGATGCAATAGCCGAGTTTTTGTAACATTGTACTCTGAAATTGTGAAAACTGACTTGAATGAAAAAAGATAATGTCTCAATGTGGTAATATCTCATTAAAATGCTTTTAAAATGTCTGTAGTTCTATCATTTAACAAAAACATCATCCTTGAACATTCTCATTTCCTTTTCCCAATATATTAAAACATTATTCTTCATTACAGATTTCCATCCTTTCACCCTCTAAATCCAAAGAACTGCATAATATACGGCCCAAGCAGAGAAGTTTTGGATACAGACTGTGGGAGTCAATATCGTTATGTCTGTAAGCAACAGCTTATTTAGATGTCTCTTGGGGCAGAAGGGGTGTGCAATGAAGATTCAGTATACTTAGAATGGTAACATATATTACTAACTACCTACTTCTGGGATCTGTAAAATGTTTCAAATTGTGTCTTATCAATCATAATTTTCATGTATTTGAAAATGTGTTTAAATTTTTTATCAAGATATAATTGACATATTACATTAGCTTCAAGTATACAACATAACAATAACTAGACACTAGGTCTGATTAACATACATCATCATATATAGTTATAATTTTTAAATTTTGCCGTGTGTCTTAAAATGGATGAAAGGTGTGCCTACACCTAAAATTATAGTCCAGACAAGTAATTTCATGAATATTAATGTATATGGTAAAGAGTGGATTTAATAGTTTATGCATATATTCTTGGAAACTCTCTGCAGACATTTAAATAAAACTTAATTCATGCCAAATAATATATATCACATCGTATCAGTCCTTTGTGTGGCGTACTGAGTTGAGAAGTCCCATCCTCATCTCTCTTTTTCCGGAAGTAAAAATAATTTTAGTGTTCCTTTTCAGTTCTTTCTGGATTTCTATACATCTATATGTTCTAATTTAGAGCTGGAAGTGCCATATAATAGTTTCTTCATATGTGTCACCTGGCCTCAGAGGGGAACACATTTGTGTGTCTTCTCTTGATGCTACAGAGTTCTGCAGAACAGTTGGAAGTCTCTGGCCAAATATATGGTCTCACGTGATTGCTTTCATATTTTGCAAGAGGTAAGGGCATCTAAGCCCTGATCATATAAATTTATAATACTTATTTCTTTACTCCACCTATCTTTCTTGCCTATGCTTATCCATCAGTAAAAAAAAAGCCATTCTTACATGTACATTGAAGATTTTAATCTCTAGCCAGTCCCCAAAGCCTTTTCCTAAAAGTATGTACCAAAAACTAAATACTGTAAGATGTTACAGAAAAACCCAAATGAACTTTTGGGCCAACCCAATAATTACCCTTTTTTTGGGGGGGGGGTGGAGGAGGGGCTAGCTCATTTTATTGAAGGATTTCTAAATAGGTAAAAGAAAGGGTGGGAACACAATGAGTTCTGATGCCCGTCTGACCTGGAAGAGATTTTCCCAACCTCACAGATATCAAAAGCCAATTCCCTTTTTGTAATTGTTGCATCTACATCTTAAAAATTGTGTATTGACATCTATATTTGCTCTCTAGTTTTATATTTTAATTAAATAATAATAATTAAGAACCCAAAGTTGATTTTTAAAATACAAAGAGTCAGGAAGAGGAAAGAGCCTCTTATGTTTTATTTCTCAAAATATAAATATAATAGTACTACAACTTGAACTCTTCACATTCTTGTATGCAGGTTGACTTAGGAAAAATGCACTTAAGTTATACTATGCAAAATTCAGGATAGACTATAACATCTTTCAAATGTTTAACTTGGACTAAGTGAACATGCATTGCACTTTCTAGATATTTGAAATGTTTTGCCTGTGCTGTCCATGTGATTTTCATAATAATATAGTTTAATTGAATTTAAGAAGAACATTATAGGCAACCTTATAATGAAAATAAATACTTTTCTGTTCCAACTGTCCCATCAATCTGTCCTCTTCCCACAAAAATTTCCTCTGAGTTTTTTGTATGTTTCTTTGTTTTTTCCTACCTAGAGTAGTTTTCTCTGTAATGAACCAAGGATAGTCTATTTTCATAATTTTTGTCCAGGATGAATCTCAACTGTATTTATTTAGCCACATTAAAGTATAGGTTCAAATTGTTACTTTCATATCATTACACTATGAAGTGTCCAGAGTTCAATCAGCCTTTTTTTTTTTTTCCTGAGAACTCATGAACATTTATTACAATGCTGCAAGAACAATGAGGGAACGGAAGGTGTTAAATATGACAGATGATGTCTAATTTCAGAGAGTAATCTATGTCAAAATTGTCTCCATGGAGGGAAGAAAATTCCTGTTGCCACCCAATTATAGCTCAGATGTTTTTTTAAGCTCCCATATCTTTTCAGGGCATTGTGATGGAAAGTGCTGATTTGAATGAAGAGTACTGGTCACCCATGGCAGTGGCCTGCTCACATCTGGCCCCATCATACTAATCACAGTCAATCCAGGACCATCTGACCCATTTCATTTTTATTATTTTTTCTGCCACTCTTACCTGCATTCTATTTTCTTTCATCCTGAAAATATCTTTGTAGTCCTTGGGATGGGAACAACATTTTTTTTTTTTTTTTTTTTTTTTTTTTGCGGTACGCGGGCCTCTCACTGTTGTGGCCTCTCCCGTTGCAGAGCACAGGCTCCGGACGCGCAGGCTCAGCGGCCATGGCTCACGGGCCCAGCTGCTCCGCGGCATGTGGGATATTCCCGGAGCAGGACGCGAACCCGTGTCCCCTGCATCGGCAGGCGGACTCTCAACCACTGTGCCACCAGGAAAGCCCTAAAATAAGTTAATTCTTAATGTGTAATGAAATATAACATAAAAATAAAGACACTATCATGAAAAAGACAGGGATCTAGGGCATTAGACATGTGTTTAATTCACAGAGCCACGTTTACTAAGTTAATAATTTCACAAATTGCAAGAAGAAGAAAAGAAACAAAGAAAGAAACGGAGAAAGACAGAAAAAAAGGGGGAGAGGGAGGGAGGGAGGAAGACAAAGAATATTAACAAAACCTGGTGTGGGTATTTTAAAAAGTAAAAGAAAATGAAATGCATCTTGTATCAATAATGTAAATCATGTAGTAAAGTTCTTTATAGTGAAGGACTTACAAAGAATAAAATAGTAGGTTCTAAAATTTTAGGAAAAAGACAAGTAAAGAATCTCGCCTCTGAACAACACGAGTGAAAAATAATTTTTTTTCTTTTTGAAATAATCACTACTGAATATGTAAGAGCCTTTTATAAATGAAATGTGAATATGAATTACCTTTTGCACCTAAAATTAAACTAAAACTTTTTTTAGTTTATACATACAATATGTAATTTAATTTAAACTTCATTATTAAGTATGTGGAAAATGTGGGTATTATTTTATTTCTTATTTATGTATTATTTAGGTAAATATTTATTATTATTTTATGGGTGAAGAAATTAAATCTTAGGCGGCCAAAATCATACTGCTTATTCAGTATCAACCTATCAGCTATGAGTAATTTATAATATTTTTAGTTAAAAAAGCACTTTTAAATTTATGTCACTTGAGTTGAATATCATAGAAATCCACTAAGGTAAATATGGCATGTCTTATACCTCTATTTAATAGAAAAGGAAACGCAAGTCCATAGAGGCTGTTATTGTCCCAGATCTCAAAGCTAGAGACTGGTAAAATTTTGATTAAAACCCAGTTCTAACTCCAAATACTAAGGCTGTTATCTCAAATTGTGAGATACATTCCTTTAGGTAGTTATTGAAATGAAGGAGGAAAAAACCTTTCAAGTTTTTGAAGCCAGGATTTAAAATATAACATGACCATAATATAAAATGAACATAAGTGAATCATAGTAAATTACTTTTCTATGACTTATATGCTTGTATCAAATTCTGGGTATCTTAAAATTGTACAGAAAGACCAAACTACATTTATGTGGAAAGTACGTACCCACGCTGTGATGGGCCCACGGATCTCGGACCAACCCCATCATAGAATTATGACTGCCCATCTATCCCACAGATGAATCCAAATGCTTCATTTTTTACAAAGGATTACTGAATAAAATAAAAATGTGAATTTTTTTCCTGTTTCCTCTCCTTGGGGTGAGTTGATATATTTAGATTAGAAAAGTGAGAATACAGAAAACTTTCACCCATGCAGACATGAAAAAGGAAAGAATGGAAATGAGAATTCATATAGAGCCAGGTAAAATTACTTTTAAATTTTCTCTTACTATAAAATAAAAAACAAAATGTTAAAAAATGTAATAGCTGTTTTTAGTTCACCTACACTAAGATACTTAAAGATGTTTTTCATCACTGATAGTGAATGATAACACACACAGTTTTTTTTGTTTTTTTTTTTTTTTTTTGCGGTACACGGGCCTCTCACTGTTGCGGCCTCTCCCCGTTGCGGAGCACAGGCTCAACGACCATGGCTCACGGGCCCAGCCACTCCGCGGCATGTGGGATCCTCCCGGACCGGGGCACGAACCCGTGTCCTCTGCATCGGCAGGCAGACTCTCAACCACTGCGCCACCAGGGAAGCCCCACACACAGTTTTTTATTTATAGTCGTCTTATTTTATTTGGTGGTAACTTTATTGGTGGTAATTGCTTTCTTTGCAAGGTAAGTCTGGGTAGGATATATGAATTTTTGTTGAATGAGTTTTTCTAGTATACTTTAATTAAAGTTCTGTCCACATCGTTGTCATCATTTACAAGTTATCGTTGTCATCATTAACAAAACTAATCTCACATTTGTTAATATAGTAACATCTTAACATTGCCTAGCAGAGCTCTCAGGAAAAAATAAAAGGTGTTTAATAAATGCGCATAGTGCTTAGATTTTTAAAAATATAAACTGTTCTACATTTGATCATGATAGTTGGAAACAATGAAAATAATTTGTTTCATTTTGAAAGTAAGGTTGTGTGTCACATCTTATAGTAATATCATAACTTCTGATTCTTCAGTAAGTATATCCTACTTACCTATCATTAAATAAAGTGGAGCAGAATATACCTCAGAAGTAACAAGTATTCATTGCCTTCAGTAAGTCAATTCAAACACTTAAGAAACAATTAGAATTACGTTATAGTGCATATATTTTTAGAAATTTTCTTGAGGTTAAAACCTCAAGAGTTTCTTATTTATTAAACAATAGTTGTTAGAAACACACACACAAACACACACAGACACACACCTGATTAGAGAAGGAAGGTCCTGATTCTTGTGGATAAGAGCCTCCTGAAAAAATTAGACATGTCCTGAGTTCCTGATTTAGATTTGATACTAGCAATATCCAGTCAATTCTGATCCCTGAGAAGGATATGACAAGTGTTATTCTAATCTCATCTTTCTGTTGAAAAAGCATAGCACAAACCACAGTGCTTCCACCTCTCACGACACAGAAAATTTCCCTTTTTGGTGGAATAAATGTTAGGTCCCAACATCACTTTAGGACTTAAAAATGGTGAATTCAGTGATAAGAAGTCACCAGAGTTTTAAGAAACAAATGGTGGGATCACATAATCTCTTTCTGAATTTTTTTCAAAAGTGAAAAATTTGTAATAAAATACGGTTATAAGTACTTTGTGGAAAAAATAGAGAAAAAATTAAACTTCTTAATCATTTTGTGCATAGGCTTTTATAAGTTTGAGTGGAATTAAGTATGCTGTATCATATAAGCTGAAACAACAGAGAGATAGCTTTCATATATATACTACATAGGTACATGTATATGCATACATACGTATATATGCATATGTGTGTATTTATATGACCTTTTAATAATGAAAATATAAGTGTATACAAGATAAAAATTCCATGATGAATCATCATATGCCTAATTTAAATAATTATCAACTTGTGACCAATATTATTTCAGTTATGATGTATGTGAGTCTCTCAGATCTACCTCTGCTCCTAAATAGGGCTCTTTTCTCCTTCTTCCTTGTGTACACCACTCATTATATTACTCTCTCTTTATTGCTCAGAACAATAGCTCCAAATCCCTTACCAGAATAGTAACATAATCAACTAATGTCTTAATGCTCTCATTTTTAGCTATTTATAATTTTTGTTATATTAAGAAATGATGACAGCCAAAAGGAGTTTAAATAGACTGAATGACTAAAAGTAGCATGGTATCCTGGATGGCATAATGGAAGAGAAAATGGATATTAGGTAAAAACTAAAGAAATACAAGTAAAGTATGTTCATTAATAATAATATATCAGTTCATTCATTGTGAAAACTGCACCACGCTAATGTAAGCTGTTAATAAAAAGAGAAACTGGACACTGGGTGTATGGGAACACTCTGTACTACTTTTGCACTTTTTCTGTAAATTTAAGACTATTCTAAGATAAAAAGTTTATTTAAAAATAAGTATTGGTGCTTCTTTATAATGTTATATTCTACAGAATAGTAACAATCATTATCTTTATTATTATTATAAATTAGATGGGGCAATTTGAAAAAGAAAACCAAAAAACGACTCTAAAGGGAAACAGCTTAAGAAGGAGTCATTCATATGAACTTTCACTGAACATGCGCTTCTGAAAACAGAACTTCAACCAGTAAATCCACAACCTATTCAGTCAATAAGAGAATTATCAAGCAATAATTTTTAGTCAATAGAACAATTACATAGACACTGTAACTATTTACTATGTACAATATGTGTGAGATAATTTAACATAGGTAAAAGTCAATTCTGCAAAGTTTGATAAAGCTATAATAATTTTTATGAAATCAATACATTATTTAAAATCTTCCTATAGGGATAACACAAAAGCCAATTTTTTTTTTTTTTTTTTTTTTTTTTTTTTGCGGTACGCGGGCCCCTCACTGCCGTGGCCTCACCCGTTGCGGAGCACAGGCTCTGGCCGCGCACGCTCACGGACCCAGCCGCTCCGCGGCACGTGCGATCCTCCCGGACCGGGGCACGAACCCGCGTCCCCTGCATCGGCAGGCGGACTCTCAACCACCGCGCCACCAGGGAAACCCAAGCCAAATATTTTTACAGGAGAGAAATAATAAACTTTCAAGGAAGAAATAATTAAAACATAAAAACTTTCCTAAACTATAGGGGAGAAAGGAATTGTTGCTATTTTTTTTCACTACGACTAGAGTTGTGTTGATGTCCAAATTAGATGAGAATGTGTTAACAGGAAAAGGAAAAGTCAATCTTACTGTGAAAATTGTCACAAAATCCTAAAACAGTACCAAACCAAATCAAACAGTACATAAAACTGTCTAGTCTATAGATGACCAAATTGAGTTTATTTCAGCCTTGTAATAATAATTTTATTTTGGAAGAAAAATTGTTAAATGAAATTTGCTCCAAACAGTAGATTAAAGAAATAAAAGATGAATATACCCAGATGGAATGCATATTTATTATAATTCAACAGCTTTTCATGATAAAAACAATCTTTAGCATGTATATCAGAATCTGTATAAACATCATTCTTAACCTAGAGGTATTAGTAGCTTTTTAGAAAATCATTAAGACAAAATGATAATAATACCACTTCTTTTCAATATCATTGAGGAGATTCTCCAGCACATTTAAGACCACCATAGGAAATTAAAAAGAAAAGGACTTAAAAAATTTTTTTTCTGATGATATATTTATCCACATAGAACATAAAAATATAATTTAATGACCAGTTAATAGAAATAATATTAGTATAACTGAATGTAACATTAATTTGCAAATACTATTAAAGTTCAATAATAAACAGAAATAATTAAGTAACTTAACAACCACAACAGAAACACTGTAAGGTACTTATGAGTAAATCTAACAGGAATAGACAAGATCTATATTGAACTTATTGTATAATTGTATAGAAATATTTTCAAAAACAACTAAATTTTGATAGGACCACTGAATCTAATAACGATGTCAATTAATCCTAAAATATTTTAGAGATTCAATTTAATTCCAATTAATATCCCAGGTTATCCTATGTTCATTAATGCAAAATCCAAGAGTAGACGTATCACTATTGAAGAAGAAAAAATGGTGAGGGACTTGTCCTACTAATTTTTAAGACCTTTGCTAAAGCTATGTCCATTACAACAAAGTGACATGAGAACGTAGACAAATCCGATAAATTGAAAGAGAAAAGATACAGACAATGAAAAGCCATGTGAATAGATGAAAAAACAGATGAGGTAGCATTGCAGATAAAGTAGGAAATGAGATACTATTAAATAATTACTGCTGTGAAATTTTTTATGCCAACATAAAAACACACACTTGAATCTCTACTGTATATACATCATATGCAGAACAATTAGGAACTTAAATCACAACCCTGGTGTGCATTAAAAAAATAATATATGAGAGTTGATATCAATTTATAAGATTGATTCAGTATATATTTTATTTATTTTCATTTATTCAAAACATTGAGATAAAGTATAAAGTAAGATAACAAAACATCATAAAATTTTAAGGAAAAGTAAGATATCAAAGTCAAAATTCTTAAAAATATACTAAGGAAATAAGGAAAGCAAATTTGTTGATATGTTTCAACTTGGACAATAAACAATTTTATTCAACATAGGTTTTTTAGGGACAACTATTTGCTGGGTGCTTTTCTAAGCCTTGAAAATGTTAAACAATCTAGGCAAAATTTCTTGCCATCATGGAGTTTACATTTTAGTGTAGGTGATAGAAAAATGGACAAGAAAGTGTGAAACAAGTTCAAGAATAAACAAGATAAGTGAATATGAAACAAGGTGAAGGAAAAAAGAATAATGTTATCTTCTGACAGTCTTTGAGCAAAATTCTTTTCAGCTAATCCACATTTTCCATTGACTATTTTAGAGTAAAATTAGATCTCTATATATGAAATGTAGGCTGACATTTACAACCACATTTTAAAAAAATATTTGGTTTATAAAAGGAAATGAATGTGGGCTTTTTATGGGGAAATCTAAATCACACTTAGTTGAAGAGCTATTTTTTATGTTAGTGGTTTTTTTTGTTTGTTTGTTTGTTTGTTT
Organism: Globicephala melas; assembly: GCF_963455315.2. NCBI lineage: Eukaryota > Metazoa > Chordata > Mammalia > Artiodactyla > Delphinidae > Globicephala > Globicephala melas. Next base: position 94,290,072 of record NC_083323.1, on the reverse strand, counting down.
TTTGCGGTACGCGGGCCTCTCACTGTTGTGGCCTCTCCCGTTGCGAAGCACAGGCTCCAGACGCGCAGGCTCAGCGGCCATGGCTCACGGGCCCAGCTGCTCCGCGGCATGTGGAATCTTCCCGGACTGGGGGACGAACCCGTGTCCCCTACATCGGCAGGCGGACTCCCAACCACTGCGCCACCAGGGAAGCCCTAGTGGCTTTATATTTAACTGATATTATGTGTCTCTTAAATAAAAGACCAAGAAAAAGAGATAGCAATAGGGAAGAAACAGAACATCTGAATATTCTACTATTTCATTTAGTTCAAATAAGAACTTAGAGTCCTGTGGGAAAGTCACAAAACATACCTACAGGTACAGTTTCTGGAAATAGATACAGCTGAGCACGGAGAGCTATGGTGTCATATGAAAAGCCCTGCTACATCAATTGATGGAGTGAGGAAATGATTCTTTTTCTTTGAAGTGGGGGGGGGGCAAAGTGTTTTTAATAAATTAATTGAGGCGTGATTGGCATATAACATTATATTAGTTTTAAATATATGACATAATGATTCGATATTTGTATATACTGAAAAATGATCACCACAACATCTAGTTAACATCCTTCTTTAAGGATTCTTAAAGAGATATATTCTGCGTTAGGATGGTGAGTTAAAAAACTTAAAAGGCAGGGGAGAGGTTACAAAAACTTACTTGTATAAAGAGACAATATAGGGCTTCCCTGGTGGCACAGTGGTTGAGAGTCCGCCTGCCGATGCAGGGGACACGGGTTCGTGCCCCGGTCCGGGAAGATCCCACGTGCCGCGGAGCGGCTGGGCCCGTGAGCCATGGCTGCTGAGCCTGCGCGTCCGGAGCCTGTGCTCCACAACGGGAGAGGCCACAGCAGTGAGAGGCCCGCGTACCGCAAAAAAAAAAAAAAAAAAAAAAGAGAGACAATATGTACAAAGAAATTCCAAAATCTTTTTCAATGCTAAACATATATTCACCTTGCATCTGTCATCATGGAACATTTATTGAGGATGTGCTGAAGAGTAGTGATGTTTCAGTGACATGTGAAATTGCAGAAAGACATGACATTGCCTTCAGAAAACATACCTTCTAATAAATGGAATAAAACCAACAAAATGAATTTATGCAGAAAGAGTAATTTGAGTACAAAAGTACATGTATAGGTTGCATAAGGACATATTTATCTGACCTTTTAAAACTACTGGATCTAGAAATTTACAATGCTTTGCAAACAGCCTGGGTTCAAGTCATCTAACTGCCACCACTTCCACAAACTATGCAGAAACTAAATTCGTTAAGTGAGAAAAACCACCACGGCCTAATCCACAGGCCTTCTTGGCCAGTAAATAACAGTCTGGTTAACATGACTGAGCCTGTATTAAGCTCTTCCTGTGTACCATAAGGGGAGAAGGTAGTGAGGCACAATGCAATTTTGTGGTGAGAAACAGTCCTCTGGGCAGGATACTGACTTCAAGCTGCGACTCTAAAAGTAGATGTGGTCAGGGATGTTTACTGGACAGTTGCCTAGAAACACAAGCATATGATGTATGGCCATGACCAAGGGAAACTTTTGTAGTCTTGACTTTTCTGTAAATGTGTTTGGATTAATAAGAGACATGACAAAAAGATTCTAAAATTCACATGAGCAATGAAGTGAATAAATGGGACAGGGAGAAACAGAGCTGAGTCTGGATATGCATGGGCATATTGAAGCAGAATTGAAATGCTGAGTGATAAAAAAGTGGAAAATCTGCAAACACACTTGAAAAAATATTTATTCAGAACCTAAATATTTATTCAGAACACTTAGTGGGTATTACGTACTGTGCAAGGAACGTATGCTGCCAACTAGTACATTGTAGTAGAATGAACACAAGGCAGGTAATTCATAAATCTTGAACTTGAGCAGGGAGGGAAAGAGAAGAGATCACCATCTTGGCAACTAACTGATACTGCTTGACACAGTTGCCTGAGCTTGTAATGGATAAATAATTTCTTGGCCCCATCTCGGTTGAAACCTTCTGTAATTCTAAAAATAAACAATTCTACTGAGATGTCATTTCTTTCACAAAGAAATATTTTCATTATATTCACTTAGGCCATGCTAGAAAACTTCATTGTTTGTTTAATATCCATCTATATGATATAATGAAACTGAAAACTTTTCTCCTCCTGTGGTATTAACTTAGAATTTGAGAATAAACAGCATGTAAATAGTAACTCTTTTCAAAATTGCTCTCAAGTGAATCACATGCGTGACTTACAAATTAGAGGACTTCAAATTTCTATTAGCATCCTAGTTATTTTTGTTTGATTGCTTGTTTATTTGCCATTTGACCTTACACTTCCTGCCACAGCAGTAATCTCCACATTCATGGAAAAAAAGAAAGATGCTATTTACAACTTCTGCATCTTGCATCCAAGTGGATTTTGTGTTTACTTCAGTACTTTAAATATCAAAGAATAGTAGAATTGTGTAAATATCATGAAATTTGGACAGTACTTATCTCAGGTGCCCAAGGACATAGAGTTAGGAATAAGACAGCACTTTTCCCAAAGAAAAAGGCTCATTAGTTGAAGATCTAGGTAGAACCAAGGTCTCCCAAGTCACAACTTTTTTTTTAAATGCACCTAATAGCAGTTGGTCAAATTCTAATTGATGTATTGCTTCTTCATTTGTTCCCAGTAGATTCATTTGTGTACACAAGAATAAAAATGCATTCAATTTAAGCTCTACAGTTCTCACATTATCCTCTTGGAGAGTTTGAAAATAACTACTAAAAGCTTACAATGTTCCTTCTGTGGTGTTAGCCCATCTCCTGGAGCCTTTTTAAACTGCATTAATTTTTTTCTCCATTATTTTACACAGAATTAACAACATCAAAGCACAACAGAATATATAAATAAACATACAAATAGGAAACTGCTGTATTTTCATGAAGGCTGTTTCTTGTTTCTTGTTTGAGCTAGTATCTGTTAAGGATTTCTGTGTGTCAAGCATATTGTTTGGCAATGGATATACATAGTTTAATAAAGTATATAGCACAATCCCTATCATCGAATTGTCCACAATCTATTAAAGGCATAGACATAAGCATATGGTTTTAAATTAATATGTAATTTGCAATGGTAGACACAATTACTGGGTAGTAGAGAAGCTAGGATTATACATAACAATTTTGCAATGGATGACCAGTATCGACTATGAGGAAATGGTGTTAGGGAAGATGTCCTCGATTAGGTGATTTAGAGGGAGTGTTTTTTAAAACAATATGTTAGATATCAAGTGGAACGGGGTTAACACATACCAAGAATTGAAGATGGAAATGACAAAGACTCAGAAGAAAGAGACAGTAAAATGAATAAAGAGAGCTATACACACTCCAGTACTGTTGGTTTATTAGGTGGGGTTATGAATATCTGGAGATGGATGGAACCTGGAACAGTCTGGAAGGACAAGGAGTGGGTGTGTGTGAGTGAGAAGAAAGATTCATAATCTAAGCTTGAATAGCACCATACAGTCAGTAAAAGCCCTTTGAGGAGTTTTAAGAAAGGATTGACAAGGTCAGGTTTCCACACTGTGGGTAGACAATTTGACCTGTTCAGAGGACAACAGATTTGATACAGATGGGGATAAAGAACAAATAAGAAAAATAGTTAGGGACAGTAGAAGTAAATAGTGTTTTTATCCAAAACTGTGATGTTAGGAATTGTGAAGACGACAACAATTGGGAGGTTACTGACATAGTTGATGACATTAGATCTGACAGTAGGTGAAGACAAGGGTGGGGAGAGGGGGCTTCCCTGGTGGCACCGTGGTTGAGAGTCTGCCTGCCGATGCAGGGGACACGGGTTCGCGCCCAGGTCCGGGAAGATCCCACATGCTGCGGAGCGGCTGGGCCCGTGGGCCATGGCCGCTGAGCCTGTGCGTCCGGAGCCTGTGTGTCCAGAGCCTGTGCTCCACAACTGGAGAGGCCACGGCAGTGAGAGGCCCGTGTCCCGAAAAAAAAAAAGAGTGGGGAGAGGGAAAGGATAAGAAAGATGCATACGTTTTTATTTTTTACTGAATGAAATAATGATGGTACCATTAATATAGAGGATACTAGAGGAAGCAGTTTAAGGAAGGGGATGATGACCTAATATATAGACATAATAAGGTATAAAGCCAGCTGGGATTTTTAACCCATTTCTATTTTAAAATACAAATGGACCTCATGGGCCTTAGTTTTATGATTCAAAACACGAAGTTTTACTTTCTAAATATCTTTAATGTTAGACAGTTTGTTTAAAAAATACTCTGTGGTTTACAGAATTTTCTCTTAATAAGAAATGTCAAGAAGACAAGTTAAAAAAGAAATTTTCAAACGTGATGTGTTCTCAAGGTTAATAGGAATAATCATTATTACACTAAAACAGGGTTTGAGTGGTGGTTCCCGATGTGATTACAAACCAGAAAGCCAAATATTTCCTTGTAATTAGATGTTGTTTTAGATTATTAAAGACATATATGCTTGTATCTTTAAGAGCAATGACTCACATTTTCAGTCTCAGCGGAGTGATGCAGTCAAAAGAATGAAAACCATCTAAAAAGTACTTGCAAAAATGTGTACCTCATTTCTGTTTTTTTAATACTCAGAAGTGGTCAAGCACTAGGTCCATATCAACTTTTCTTCTCTCTTGACCTATTCTTCATCTTCTTTCTCTCTCTTTAGACTCATTGTTCTTTTTATTGTTCCTCACCAACACCGTTTATTTCTTTGGCCTTTCTGCTCCGACAGATATGAATTTTATTTGCCCAGATAAGTTCATTATTTCGTTTAACTTCTGTCAAATGTTATCTTCTAGAGTTTCTTTTCCTGAACACACTATTAATATGTTTTATTTCTTAATGTAACTTATTTTTACTTGTATCATTTATTCTAACCTGTTTATTTTGCTTTTTATATTTCTTCCTCACCAGAATATAAAATATGAAAGGACAGGAAGTTTGTCTCCTTCACTGATGTATCTTTAGCACATAAAATAATGTATGGTACATAATAAGTGCTCATCAAACATTAGTTATGAGTTTTATATATTTTCCATTATTTATTTGACATAATTGTTATGTTACGTAGATAAATATTTCTAGTCTTTTATTTATTGATTAGGGGGTGTACTGGGTTGCCTACAAAGTCTTCTGTTGCTCTAAGTTTATATAAATATTCTGAAGCATTTCTAAATTGCCTTATTGATAATAATTTTTGCTTAAAGAATAATATGACAAACACTAATGTACCCACTATCAAGCTTAGGAAATATATTATGAATAGATGTAAAATTTTTATCTGCTCATTCATAATTTAATTCCCTCTTTTCCCTTTAGAGGATCCCTATTACCTATTTATTTATATCTAATACATACGGCTATGTCTTGCATGTATTTTTAAAAAGGACATAAACAATGTATAATGTGTATTTTTAGAATTATTTATATTGGCTCAAATTTGTATTTTTGACCTCCCTTAATATTGATATACTCAATATTGTGCTATTTTATTCACTTTCTTCATAAAATATAGTCTATTCTATGAATATAGGACAATATTTTCACCTATTTTCTTTTCTAAGGATATTCAGATTCTTCCTGTTTTTCATTTTTATTATCACTCAAAATTCTGTCTTGAATGTTCTTCAATATCTTTCCTTAACCATATTTACAGGAGTGTTTCTTCTAGACTATGTACTTACCAGTTTTGGGGTACTAGTATAAGTATATTCAAAACTTCACAAATATTGACAAATTGCTTTTCAAAACTTGTTATTACTTTCACCCCAAGCAGAAGTACATGAGAACTTCCATTTTTTTACACCATATCCATGATTTGGAATCTACAATCTTTTCATATTTCTAATATCGTGAATACAAAATTTTGTTAGGATGTCTTGGTTTGCCTTTGCATGATAATTACTTACATTTAACTTTTATAATAGTATCATTAAGGAATATTCAGGTCTAATTCTCTGTGAATTGTCTTTTCACATATTTTATGTTGAATCGGTTGCCTTTTTATGGACTTACATAAGTTCTTTGTATATTCTAGATAGAAATCTATTGTTAAGTGCACCCAGTGTAAATTAGTAAATGTTTAAAAACCCACTCTATGGTGGTGGGGAAGATCTCATTGGTAGAGTTTGCCAATTTTATTTGTGTAAGTACTCTGACCATAATCAAATTTAAAGCTACTAACCTGATACCACTGAATGCAGAATTGAGAAGGGAAGAGATTTATAGTAGTACAACATTGTACAGTATTTCAACAACCAGATATGATAGATGCAAATAACTTCATAAGTATAGTAAATTTAGCAAAATAACTAAAAATGAGTTTTGAGTATTTATTACTTTTATTGTTACTATGATTTACAATATTTATATTTATATAATTGAATTTTAGTAATGATTGTGTTTAACAGCTTGTTTTCAAAATTCCTGAAATTTTAACAATAATCTCTTTTGATTAGCTATGAGCCCGATCCAGCAAACCACTCACTGATTGTATAATCTGTGCTAGTCTGGGTGTATCTTTCCAATCTTAATAATATATTTTACTGTCCAGATAATAAATTTACTTATTTAATTATTACTTTATAGCATCGTTTGCATTTATGATTTGGATTTTTGGAAATTTGATTGAGAAGTGTATCCTTCACCAAAGGTTTTGAAGTTTGCAGCTGTATTTTCTGTTAAACTTGTGAGGACGTCTTTCATAATTAGATCTCTGATATTCAATACTTTTCCACCGGGAAATGATTTTTTCCACCATCTTTATTGAATAATCTATTCTTTTCTTAGGATCTGTAATATTACCTCTGCAACCACATATTTATTGTTCAATATATTCATAGACTTTTTTTTTTTTTCCAGAATTTGGTTCGGTTCCTCGGACTAATGACAAAATATATTCTTCATGCTCTTCACCCACACTGTTTTGACTATTCTTGGTGTTTTCCACTTTATATGATTTGAAATTGAGTGATACAGAACTCAGTCCCATCTGTGGACCCTGCAGTTGCCTGTGAACCAGCTCCAGTTCCTCCCTCTTTCAGGGAACCTCTGGAAAACAATGTCTTAGACAATCACTCACAGACAAAAGAACCCTTGTGGAGGTCCAGGCTTCCAGAGAAGAAGTTCCACCACACCACTGGAGCAAAGAATATGAGATTGGATGCATTAGAGAAGATAAGAGGAGCAACCTGACTTTACCTACGTTACCCTTCCTCCATGGAAACACAGTTTTAGGGCCAAGAGAGACCTTCTTGGCCCATGTTTTTTCCACTAGGAAAAGTAAGAGAGTGTGAGTGAGCACCCGGCCTTCTCAGCTATATGGGAGGCTGCCAAAGAGGCTGATTTCTCTCATGCCTCACCCAGGGCACTGAATCATATGTATAACTGGGGGGCTGAGAAGAGTCTAAGATAGCAGCAAATAGGACTCTAAAAGGGCATTAAAAGGATGCAGATCCTACTAACTGTGTCACTGGCTCCATCAGGAAACCTGCCTATGAGCCACTTGGATCCGCCCAACTGGCCCACAGGCACCCTCAGTAATAAGCTCACCTCACCTCAAAACACCCACACCCTGTAGTTGCCTCCCTGTGGGCACTCCCAACTGTAGCATAGAGAGTGAGCTTTGGCAGATGGCTAGTGAGCATGTGCAGAAACCTAGTCTGAATCTGAAGGCCAACAAGAGACCACAAACATGAACTTTAACATCATGTTTGTGAAAACAAAAGAAAGGCTTTCAGCACCCAGCCTGGTTCATTGCAAAATTAAGATAAGGTATACAAACTTAAAACTTTTGCCACAAGAGGGAGCACAAAGTGTGGAGCAGGGGCATCCATAAAAGGTTCTAAAAAGCCTCAGAATCACTAGCAGTTTTGATGGAAGGTAATTCTCTCCTGAGGTCAGTGAGTAAATGGGAGAAGGTGGCCACTACTTCAAATACAAAGACAGCAATAGAAAACTTCAAGAAGCATGAAAAATGTCACCACCAAAGGATCACAGTAATTTTCCAGCAACCAACCCCAAAGACATGGAAATCTATGAATTAACCAATAAAGAATTCAAAATAGCTGTTTCAGGGAAGCTCAACGAGCTAGAAGAAAAAAAGAAAAATAATTCAACACTGTAAGGAAAACAATAAATGAAAAATGATAAGGTTAGCAAAGTGATACAAATCGTAAAAAGAACTAAACAGAATTGAAGAATACAATAGATGAAACAAAAATATAATGGAAGCATCAACACCAAATGGATCAAGCAAAAGAAAGAATCTGTAAACTAGAAGACAAGACCTTTGAAATTATCCAGTCAGAGGAGAACAAAGAAAGACCAACTAAAAAAGTGAATAAAGCCTATATGATATATGGCATATCATCAAAAGAACCAACTTGCAGACTACTGGAGTTCCAGGAGGAGAGAGGAACAAGGGGGTGGAAAGTTATTTTGAAAAAATAATGGTTGAGAACTTCCCAAGTCTGCTGAGAGATTTTGATATCCACATTTATGAAGCTCCTGAGTCACCAATCAAAATCAACTTAAAGAGATTCTCTCCAAGACACATTATAATAAAACTGTAAAAAGAAATCAAGGACAAAGAGATAGTCTTAAAACCAGCGGGAGAAAAAGAAGATAGTAACTTACAGGGGAACTCCTAGAGGGCTATGAGATTTCCAAGCAAAACCTTACAAACCAGGAGGGAGTGGGATAGTGCCGGGGGAAAAAACTGCCAAGCAAGAATATTCAACCTGGCAAATTTGTCCTTCAGAATTGAAAGATAAAGATCTTCTCAAAAAAACAAACAAAAGCTGAGGGAATTCATCATCACTAGACCTGTCTTATGAGAAATGCTGAAAGGGGTTCTTTAACCTCAAATGAAAGGATGCTAATTAGTAACATGAGAACCTAGAAAATATACAGGACATTGGTCAAGGTCAAATCCAGAATACTCTAATACTGAAATAGTATAAAGGTTAAAGGAAAAGAATATTAGAAATAACTATAGCAAAAATAATTTGTTTTTAAACACACAATATAAAAAAAGGTAAATTGTGATATGAAAAACATAAAAAGAGTGAGTAAAAAGGTAAGGTTTGGTTTGCAACTGAAGTTGTTATCAGCATAAAATAGATTGTTATATCTATAGCATGTATTATTTAAGCCTGAAGGTAACCACAAAGTGAAAACCTATGATAGATTCACAAAAAAATAAAGAGAAGAGAATCAAAACATACCACTATGGGAAATTATCAATTCACAAACAAATGCAGCAAGAGAAAGAGAAAAGAACAAGGAAACTACAAAAGATCCAGAAAACAATAAAATGGCTTAAGTAAGTGCCTGCCTGTTAATAATTACCTTAAATGTAAATGGATTGAATTCTCTAACCAAAAGGCATAGAGTGACTGGATGGATAAGAAAACTGAGACCCAACTACATATATACGTATAGGGACTCACTTCAGCTTTGAGGATTCACTTAGGCTAAAAGTGAAGGGATGAAAAACGATATTCCACAGAATTGGAAACCAAAATAAAGAAGGGGTAGTGATACTTATAACAAACAAAATAGAATTTAAACAAAAATGGTAACAAGAGCTAAAGAAAGTCATTGCATATAATGATAAAAGAGTTATTCATCAAGAAGATATAACAATGCAAATATACATTGTTCATACAATGTTCATTGCAGCACTATTTACAATAGCCAGGACATGGAAGCAACCTACATGTCCATTGACAGATGAATGGCTAAAGAAGATGTTGCATACATATACAATGGAATATTACTCAGCCCTAAAAAGAAACGAAATTGAGTTATTTGTATGTGGTGGATGGACCTAGAGTCTGTCATATAGAATGAACTGTCAGAAAGAGAAAAACAAATACCATATGCTAACACATATGTATGGAATTTTTTAAAAAATGGTACTGATGAACCTAGCAGCGGGCCAGGAATAAAGACACAGACATAGAGAATGGACTTGAGGACACAGGGTTGGGAGGGGAAGCTGGGGCAAAATGAGAGAAGTATTGACATATATACACTACCAAATGTAAAATAGCTAGTGGGATATAGCTGCATAACACAGGAACATCAGCTCCGTGTTTTGCGACCACCTAGAGGGGTGGGATAGGGAAGGTGGGAGGGAGGCTTTAGAGGGAGGGGATATGGGGATATATGTATGCATATGGCTGATTCGCTTTGTTGTACAACAAAACTAACACAGCATTGTGAATCAATTATACTCCAATAAAGATGTATATATAAAAAAAGAAACCCTTATTCTAGGTGAAAACCTGGATATGCAGAAGGGAAAGAAGAGTTGTAAGAATTATGTGGATATATTTAATGGATATCGAGTCGACAAAATATTAACAATAAAGTTTCAAATTTTAAAATATATATTTGTATTCGAATTCAAGGGAGCAAATACGGCATAAGCAGTAAATAAAGGTAGAAGGTAGTTATGTCTTTTCACTTTTCGAGAAAGGGTAAAGGTATTAATTTGTTAGACTTTACTGAGTTAAGAATTTATGCTGTAAAATGTGGGGCACTAATAACATAATATTTAAAACATTAAACTGACAACAGAGGATAGTTAAAATAGTTAAAATAGTTATTGTGAAAGATAAAAAGAAAACAACAAAAGAAGTGGAGTTCAAAGAAATGGTAGCATTCACCTCTGATTAAGGATAACTATATTATACTTAATTAATTATATATACATACAATACATACTTATATATAAATAATATATGTAAATATATCTTATAATAATTTAAAAATTATGTTAAATATAGTTTAACTTCCAATTTAAATTCTAAGAATATTTAAAATAACTGTTCACTATCTTAATGAGAAACTCCTTTAACAAAAGCCTAAAGAAAGAGGAAAGTAAAAAGATGAAAAATATACCATGCAACACAAGCCAGTAGAAAATTGCTATAGTTAGTATACTGTTATAATAGAAGGCAAGAGCCGTATTGGAAATGATGAAGCATGTTTCATAATGATAGATAGAGTATCTAAACTATTAGCAATGTTTTCTAAAAAATCTTTATGTACTTAATAATACAAGTTCAACATAAGTTTGAAAAAAGTGAACTATTACAAATAGAGATTTAAACAATTCTCTCTCACTGCTTACAAACAAGCAGATACCAGTAAGGCTAAAGAAAGATTTAAACTAGACAACTCATCAATACATATATGTAGAACACATACTATATACTAGTGTGGACTATTCATATTTTTGTACATAGAAATTTTCAAAAAATACACTATAAATCATATTTCCAAGCATATTCATATAAAAATATAGAAGTGGTGTCACTGCAGTAGCCGCTAGGCAAGTTTGGCAAGTGGGCACTTGAAATGTGGGCATTCAATTTTAATTAGTTAAAAAAATAATATTTTAATATTGGTTCCTCTTTCACACCAGCCACTTTTAACAAAGATGTGGAATATTTCTAGCTTCACAGAAAGTTCTCTAACCAAACAGAATGCTCTTTACTATATGCAGAAGTCAATAACCAAAACTTTGAAAATCCTTATATGGTGTTAAATTCAGTAATAAATGTCTAAGTAACAGATGGACCATAGAAATGACCACAATGAACGTTCAAAATTTTTATAAGAATTACAAGGAAAATATAAAACCAAATGTCTGTCTTGTGAAGTATTGATTGCCTTAAATGCTTACCTTACAAACTAAATAAAACAAAACAAAGCAGAAATCCAAGCATGCATCACAAGAAACTAAAAATGGAAAAGCTAAATTTAGGTGAAATTAAAACCAAATGAAGTAGAAGGAAGAAAACAATAAATAGTACAAAATCAAGACAAAGAACAAAATTACAATAGAGAGGAAAAAGGCCAAATGTATTCTCATTGAAAACATTTAATAAAATTGATAAAAGACTGCTGAAAGAAAGAAGGGGAGAGGGAATCCCTGATGGTTCAGTGGTTAAGACACCACGCTCTCACTGCCGAGGCCCCGGGTTCATTCCTTGGTCAGGGAACTAAGAGTCCACAAGCCATGCGGTGTGGCCAAAAAAAAAAAATTTGAGAAGAAACAAGTCTTTTATGTCTATAATAAATATGGGGATACCATGTGGTTTTTACAGATAAAAAAAGCAATATTATGAAAACATTTTAGTATCTACAAAAAATAGAAAAATCCTAAATTGAAAATTACCAAAATGCATCACAAAAAATAGAAACCTGAGTAAACCTAACACATATTGTAAAGAAATTGAGTTCGTTATATAAACCTTCCCACAAAAAAGTTCTAGAAGCTCAGATGGCACTAGTAGTGAATAATAACACTTGAAAACGTAGCAGTACTCTTTCACAAAGGTCCAGGTAAAAGAAAAGGAAATGCTTCCTAAAAATAGCCTTGGTAACAACTTGTCAAGTACATAACGTAAATGAAAACTCAGTCAAATTTCTTTGGGAACACAGATAAAGAAAAACTTCAGCTTGACCTAGATATAATATATGCATTGATTTTTTTAAAAAAGGACAACACATGATCATTGTGATTTTACTTCAAAATGCAAGACTGGTTTAACATATGAAAGAAATAAAGGTAATTTACTTCATAATCATTATACAGAGAAAACGTTTATCATTCCAACTGACGGAAAAACAATACAAATGTAACGTCAATTGATTATAAAATTTGTTTGAAAAATGAGAATATTATGGAACTGTTTTCATATGAGAAACTTATGATGAAAAAAACCTTAAGATGAACCTCATATTGATGAAATATTGAAATCTTTTCCTTGAAAATAGAAAAGGATACATATAGAACCTTTACTGTACCTTCTATTCGACATTGAAAATAAAATCCTAGCCTATAAAAATAAGTCAAGAAAAAAAATTGCATCTGGAAAGAAGAAATGAAGTATGATTATTTACAAATGCAAGAGCTGTTATATAAAAATCCAGAAGACTATATATTTGAAATGACAGAATTAATACATAAAGTCAGAGAAATCATTGGCTATAAGACCAATATGTAAACCTCATTGTATTACTGTTTACAGCAGCAAAACTTACTAAAAATTTTCAAATGAGGATGTCATTTACAAAAGCATGAGAGTGAAATACCAATGTATCTTTAAGAACTCAATATAGAAAAATACAAAATATAATAAGGAGAATTTAAAGAAAACCTAATTCATACAGAGATAAAGCATGATATTGACTGGAAGAGCCAATATTGTAAAGATGACTATCTTTACAAATTACTTTGAAGATTAAATGCAATCCCAAACATAATTCCAGGATTTTTTTTAAAAACAGCTTTATTGAGGTGTAATTTACATGGCATAAAATGTATCCACTTAAAGTGTATAAATCAGTGATTTTTTTTCTTTAGTATATTCACAGAGTTTACAACCATCAACAGTAACAAACTCTACACATTTTCATCGCCCCCAGAAGAAACATAGTAACCATCAGCAGTCATTTTCCAATCCTACCTCTGCTCAGCCCTTGGTAACCAACAATCCACTCTCTGCCTCTAGAATAGGTTTCCCTCTTCTTGATATTTCATATAAATGGACTCACACAACATGCGATCTTTTACAAAGGTTGAAGGCCATAAAAATAATGTAGAGTAAAAAAAGCCAGACACAAAAGTAACGATATCTATACTTTTTGGTGCGCATATTATATTTCAATATAATTCATTTTAAAATTTATACAATCATAATATTATTTCCATTTCATAAAAGTTAAAGTTACTCAACAGCATCCAAACTCACATTTTCTAAAGCTGATCCTTGCAATTATATGTATGTGGACGCTCACAACTGTCTGATTTAATGCCATGTTTATAGAGCAGAGCACAGTTACGTTCATCAGGTGATCGGTCTGTTATACTGTAATGGAAAAAAATGCACAATTCTGTTATATCATATGAGGACAACTCATGAAACAATAGCATTTTCCATGTCACTGTAATAAAAGCTATTTTGAAAATGGGTAATGATATTTTAATATAATTTTAGTAAGAGCTTGTTATTAGGGAAATGGGCTATTGAGGAGCCCATTCTTGAATAACTATATCAACATTTTATTAACTTTCAACATCCTCCTTCATCTTTCTATAATTCAACTAAAACAAATGTTTTAATATTATTCTTAAAATTTTTATTTTTAATCTCTTCCTCCTCTATACAGTATTATTTTTAAAAACTTACTGTAGTTTGTAAGTTGAACCATTTAGCCACATCCATGGATGATCACGGCCTTTACGAAAGACTGAAATCCATGACATAATTGATAGGGACATCAGGAATTTCTAGCCAAAAATAAAGAATTTTCACTTAAATAGTCGTCTTGAAAGATTTTTATTAATTTTTCAAAGGCAAGTAGTGTGTTCTTTCATAGGATCCTTAGTTTTCTGAACAAAATGAGTGTTAAGAGTCTCATCTAACACTAAAAATATATTAAAGTTCAAAGTTTTAATACTGCCAAATACATGAACCAAGGTCAGTACTTTTGATGTAAAATTAACTCAAACAGTTATGCTTAGCAGTTTCACTGTTTTTCTTAGGTTAATAAGGAAAATTCTGATTCATGTAATTCAACTGTTACCCATGTTGTCAAAACTAACATAGCAAGGCTTTAAATAAGATTTTAGATTCTGTGACATCCATTTCTCAGGATACTGTGACCATATCAATGGATTTCTCCTCTATGTTTCTCAGAGTTTCGGTTTTAGAAGGAAATTAAGGGAATGAAATTGAGAAAATAAGTGACACGAAAGCCAAAGATTTGGTTTCCTGGGGCTCACACCGTTCTTTGACTAGATCAACCCCCAATCACTCTGTTTCTGTGTTGCTAGAATCCAAGGGACCAGACAAGGAGTCAGAGACTCATTTCTCTCAGCTGCGCCCAGCTAGGTACAACTGTAAACACTGGAACTAATGAAAGACACAAGTCAAGGAGAACTCTGAAAGGTGGAAAGAGAAAGGTGAAATGGTTTGCGACCCTGGGGTTAAGGAACAACTATTAGGGGCATCTTATATCCACCACCCAACCGAAGAAAGTGACCTAGGCCTGCTGCTTCCCAACACCCAGCCTAGCCATTCCTCCTTGGTGTTGAGGGGAATCCTGTGGGCGACACCAGGTGAGCCTTACAAGGTGATCCAGCAGGACACCTGCTAACAAGAAGCAGCCAGAGTAAGGGCTTCTCCTCCCCCTCCACCGAGAGATACCAGAGTTGGGGGGTAGGGGTGGAGGTGGGACCAGCGAAGGGGATCCCATGACTGTAAGTACTGAACCCAGGAAGCCTCTTTATATCTGAGGGCATAAGACTCCATCTGTAACCAGAGACATTGGGTAGATTGGATTTTAAATGTTATATTTACATAATGAGCAGTGGAAATTTACAAACTACACATAAATGCAATAATATGGATGAATTGCAAAAATAGCATATGGGGGTGAGAGGAGATAAGAAGAAAAATGCATACTCTATGATTCCATGTATATGAAGTTCAAAAACAAGCAAAGAGGGGCTTCTCTGGTGGCGCAGTGGTTGAGAGTCCACCTGCCGATGCAGGGGACACGGGTTTGTGCCCCGGTCCGGGAAGATCCCACATGCCACAGAGCGGCTGGGCCTGTGAGCCATGGCCGCTGAGTCTGCGCATCCAGAGCCTGTGCTCCGCAATGGGAGAGGCCACAACAGTGAGAGGCCCGCGTACCACACACACACACAAAAAAACAACAACCAAGCAAAGAGATTCTATAATATCAAAAGTCAGGACAGTGGGTATACACGGAGGGTGGAGAAGTGATGAGAGAATACAGAGGAGTGGGGCTGCTATGAAGCGGAAACTTCTATTCCACGATCTGATATGCAATTACATGGTTCTATACATTTTGTGATCAATATGCAAAATCATGATATGTTTATTTTCCTTTATATATTGTAAAATTAAATAGCACAGTTTATTTTAGAAAATAATAGCATTTGTAGAAACATGTTTTTTTTATGAAAAGCAAGAACTGGAAATTATCAAACGTGTATTAATGGTATAAAAATATAAATAGAATATCATAAAGTTGTATTCTGTTGTTTAATGGAACATTAATAGGCCTTAAACAAACTGCAAATATGTACAAAACCACAAGTGAATCCTAGCAAATATAATATTGACTGAATCAAGCCTTTAACAAAGTGTTTGCAACATTTAGTATCTTACCATTTCTTCTTCATTATCTATATAAAGCAGAGTAGAGTTCTTAGCAGCACAGGCCATCACACTCTCATGCCATGTTTTTTTTTCCAAATGAATACAATAGCAATTGTTGGAACATGTAAACCACTGTTTTGGACAATGACCAGAATGACATTCTGAAGAAAGATTGTGAATTATTATCTAAAAACAATTTGAATTAAAAAAAATGAAAACTAACTTACATATATGCATAGGTATAAATATATATGTGTGTATATATATAAAACACATCTATGCACCCTCAAGGCTGGTGCATATAAAACAAACCACACTCATACATTCACAGAAGTGTCAGTCTCTCACCCCCCCAATTTATGTCTCCGTATAAAGCAAACACACAGAAATAGCCACTCTTTACATGTCCTGAAAATCAAGAAATGAAACCTCTGTTTTAGAATAGCAAAATTATTTGTCTCTTATCATATTACAGAGGGAGGAAATTTGAGCCAGTGGCAACAGTGGGTATGGTGATCATATTGTTGCATAGGGAGAAACACTCTCCTATAATCATTATTTATGAATATTTGTTGCCGTATTTTGTAATTTATGTTCAACCCCAAAATCTATTCTTATTTTCACTAGCCTAAGATAGAGACAAAATACAAACTGTATTTATATCAGAACTTTGAAAATCATTATGTACCTTTCTGGAGCCTTTTTATCGGAGAGGAGTTATTCTGCTCCCGTATTGCAGTAGCTACAAAATTAATCATTATAAAAGTTAATATTGATCTAAATAAATCATAATGATTGTAGTTTCTGAGTTGAAATTTGGTTTATTGCTTAGGATTAGAATAATCTGGAATAAAGTTGATTTTACCAAGAAAAATTAAGTAATGAAGATTTGGTTGAAAAAATATTTCAAAAGCCTAAAGGAACAGATCACCATCTCTTATAGTATTTGTTTTAACCAATCTCAAGAATTAATTTGTATTTCTCAGTAAGATCTTTCAATATCCTAAAGCATGCTTTTGAGTTATGAAATCAGAATATACATATACATACTCTCTGTAATTATTGTGTTGTATACTTTTGACAAATTCAGAATAACCATTCCACATTTAGTCTAAATGCATACATTTTAATGAGATGCCCATTCCATAATATTATGAAGTGTTTAGAGGCACTGACCATCATTAAAGTGTAAAGTTCCCTTACAATTTTTCAAAAATCTACTTACAGGGAGTAAAAACTATCATTGTTACCACACTGGACATCAAAACAAGGCAGATGATTCCCAGAACCCCAGCAATGAGCTTCTCTGGAGGTGATGGTAAATCTGCAGGGAAAGAAAAGGAAACACTGAGAAAAGAGTGATGGTGACAGTTGTTTAGAAAGTTTACAAACAAGAGAACCCACATAAACAGGGAGTTATATATATAAACTTGGACCCCAAGCCCATTTCTACCACTATAATCTTTCTCTCAGAATATACCTTTGCATTTTCAGCATATATAACGCTTCATGAGTTGTTGATCAAAGACTACAAATTACAGCAATGCCAGAATAAAAGTAGTCCTCCAGTTTCACATTAGAATCCCATCTCCAACTTCAAGTTCTGTTCCTCAAAATGAAAAATATGTGAACTTATCCCCTACTCCTTCTCCAACCTCTGTACTCCAACTGCATATCCTAGAACAGTTCCATCATGTGACTATTAAATGTTTTACCTTTGCAGTGGTAGTTCTTGTCATTCCCTCGAAGATTCTGAGAAGCATTTTGAAGATTTGATTCTGCATAGGTTATTTCCTGCTCAGTTATTGAAATGGAACTTTTAGTGCCCTTAGGTTTTATTTGCTGCCTCTTTGAGTTCTTGGCTACCTTCAGTTCTGCACAGGTTACTCCTTGGTTATTCATCTCTGCAGCTGAATTATGTCAGACAGTGCCCTAAGTGTACTTAGGAATGAATGGTGTATGTAAGATGAGATCCCTAGTACAGTAAAATGGGCGGGGTAGAGTCTAGTGCTCACTTCGCAGTAGAACAACCTTAAGGCCTGGTTCTAAATTCCTTAGAGCTTTAAACAAGTGTCTCATGGTAGAATACTTTTTTTTTTAAGTTATTCTACATTTGACAATATATTTTTGGTTGAAACAATGAAAAGCAATAAATTAGGGAGGAGTAAAGAAGTTCATGACTAATAATATCCTACTCAGATTCCACAGAAATATTTTAACACCATTATAATGCTTGTATTAAAATTAAAATGTTTTATTAGAAAAGAGAGATTCACCTATATTTATGATAATTTTGAAATCCAGTAATGGTTAAAGATAGAGTATTTTAAAGATGGGGAAAGAGTGATGTTGGCATGTACAACAATCTCCTACACTAAATTACATTATTTGGTGACTTACATTTACTTATGAAAAGTGTTACCAAATGGTCGTTATTTTGAATGGTTGAGGAGTTCTGAGAAGACATTAAAAATTGAGGAAATACTTCATGTATTGGAAAATGTTACATGATACACTAAACTTATATATAACCTAGACAATATTGAAAATAAAACAACAGAAAAAGACTAAAAAATACTTAGTTTGTAAAAGTAATCGATAATTGACTTAATGGCTAAGATATGAACCCACAAAATAATAAACAAATATAAGTAATTTATGGAAGAACACTGTTAATTCAAACTTCCAGAAAGATCCTATAGGTGTCAAAGTTAGTAAAGGTCATTTTAGTTGTATAAGTGATGGTAATTACTTATAAAAATTACTTATAAAAAAGTCCAGATAACATAACTTAATAATTCAGTCAATGGATGCTGTAGTCAGAAAGACCTGGAAATAAACTATGGCTTTGAAACTTACAAGAGTGTGACTGTTAAAAAATTATTTAGTATCTAGTAACCTATCTTACTAATCTAAAATGGAATTAAGAATAGGTAATATCCAATGCATGTAACACTGAGCACTCAACCTGACACTTATAAGTTCTCAACAAGTATCAGTTTTAATTATTATTTTAGTCACAATTTCTATGTTACTATTTCTAATTCATATCAGTTAGACCCTGTTAAGTAATTTATTAAGCAGGAGTGTCTTTAATTAGCATGGTACATTTTTTTTGCAGTGTTTGTTCAATTTTTTAAAAAATTCTTTCATTACTTACAATTAAGTTTAAATTAGCATTTAGGAAGCTACCTCATCCTGATTTTTGTTATAAAATCAGGCTGCTTTTATTGAGTCTAAGTACACGTATGAGGAATTATGTTTGGCTTTTGTTATGCAATGAATTCCTTTCCAAGAATCTATTTATAAAGGTTGAGCAAAATATACATTAACATACTATTATACAAAAAACCCACCTTCTACTGACTATAAAATCCCAAACTAATTGTTCCCTGCCATGATGTCTGTGGGTTTCACTTAATATTATATTGATTTATAAACCCAAATATGCAAGTGCATATGCAATTGACTAACTTCCTACAGACAATAAATTGAATACTTTGAGAAATCTTCCAACATATTTCATGTTTTATGGTTGCTTTTTACCCTGAATTATTTTAAAAAAACACCAATATTCTACTTTGATTTTGTTGTATATTAATTGTACCTCACTTGCATTACATTTAACATTTGTTATTTCCCACTAAGTGAGGTGGTCTAGTAGAGAGACAGGAGAGGAGGGACACATACCTTCTGTTGGCCAGAAAGTTGTGCATCCTTTAGTGGGGAGGTCAGGTTACTCTCATAAAAGAGGCCTGCTATAGCTGGGTAGAAAGAAGAAATTTAAAGAAGAATTTAAAAAATTAAAAGAAGAAATTTAAAAACATAAATCTAGGACAAGAATAAATGTCTGTGACCTCCACAGACTGCCCTGTGAAGGCTCAGAGTGAAACAAGAGTGGAAAAAGTTGATTTCTCATCAATGTGTCACTTCAGGTTTGAACAGGAAATTCTCACACATAGGCTATTTTTTTTTTTAAACTTTTTTTTTTTTTTTTTTTTTTTTTTTGCGGTACATGGGCCTCTCACTGCTGTGGCCTCTCCCGTTGCAGAGCACAGGCTCCAGATGCGCAGGCTCAGCGGCCATGGCTCACGGGCCCAGCCGCTCCGCGGCATGTGGGATCCTCCCGGATCAGGACACGAACCCGCGTCCCCTGCATCGGCAGGCGGAATCTCAACCACTGCACCACCAGGGAAGCCCTCACACATAGGCTATTTTGAAGACAGTTTACCTCATCACAAACCTCCAGAAACTAGGAGACTTTGGGCTCCAGTTGAAAGTACAAATGGACCTCTAAGTGTGTCATTTAGATTTTCCATTTTCAAATGTCTCTGAGAAATTGTTTTCACATTCTACAAGATCTGAGGAGATGGCGGCTTAGCCACCCTGCAGTTATCTTATTTCCATCTCAATCATGAACACTGCAACTTCAAATACCTCAAGTTTTACTTTGAAACTAGTTGCTAAATCTTGGCAGTACATACACTATTTCCTCATATCCATTATTATCTCATTTCTATTGTCATGGAAGAAATTCTAAAAGCCATAATCCCATTTTCAACAAGTATTTAAGGATATTTGTCACTAATTATCCTGAGGAATTTCTACATTCTCAACCATACTCTACCTGGCAAAAAGTCCATCATTTTCAAAATACCATCTCTATTTCTCTGCCCTAGTTCTTACGTTCCATTTTATTCTTATTAAATAAATAATTTAACCTGCAGATTTCCTCTGATAAAAATAAATGCCCCTTGAAAGGATAAAACACAAACAATAGTAAACTGTATCACCATGACATAGGTGGAAATATTAAATAACTACTCATTATATCATTCATGAATTCATCCTCCAATCATGACTAGTTGTCTATATTACACTAGGAATATATATATATATATATATATATATATATTTTTTTTTTTTTTTTTTTTTTTTGGTGGTACGCGGGCCTCTCGCTGTTGTGGCCTCTCCCGTTGTAGAGCACAGGCTCTGGACGCGCAGGCTCAGCGGCCATGGCTCATGGGCCCAGCTGCTCCGCAGCATGTGGGATCTTCCCAGACTGGGGCACGAACCCATGTCCCCTGCATCGGCAGGCGGACTCTCAACCACTGTGCCACCAGGGAAGCCCTACACTAGGAATATTTGATGTAACGACATAAACCCAAGTCAAACTATGCAGTTCAAGAAAAGGTAATTTTTAAAAATATCACCTAACCAAACAATGGGAAGGGGAGGAAAAGAAGGCTTAAACCACAAGATAAATGGCACATGCAAATGAAAATGACAAGAAACTATGGGTAGCAATACTCATATCAGACAAAATAGACTTTAAAACAAAGTTCATAATGAAAGACAAAGGACACTATATAATGATAAAAGAATCAATACAAGAAGAGGATATTACACTTGTTAACATGTATGCACCCAATATACTTAGGAGAATCTAAAGACATAAAACAAACACCACAGACATAAAGAGAGAAATTGATGGGAATAAAATAATAGTAGGAGTCTTTAATACCCCACTGACATCACTGGACAGATCTTCCAGACATAAAAAGCAATAAGGCAAAGGAGATCCTAAATGACACAATAGAACAGTTGAACTTAATTGATGTCTACAGGATGTTACATACAAAAAAACCATAATACACACTCTTTTTTAAGTGCACATGGAACGTTCTCAAGGATAGGCCACATAGTAGGACACAAAACAAGCCTCAAGAAATGTAAGGGATAGAAATTATTTCAAACATCTTTTCTAACCACAACTATATGTAACTAGAAATCAACCACAGGAAAAAAATGAGGAAAAAATAATGATTACATGGAGACTAAACAACATGATACTAAAAACCAATGGGTCAGAATGAAATGAAAGAGAAAATCAGAAAATACCTGGAGAGAAATGACAATGAAAAGACAACCTTACAAAATCTATGGGACACAGCAAAAGCAGTTCTAAAAGGGAAGTTCACAGCAATACAGGCCTTTCTCAAGAAAGAAGAAAATCTCAAGTAAACAACCTAACCTACAACCTAAAAGAATTAGAAAAACAGGAACAAAAAAACCCAAAGTCAGCAGAAGGAAGGAAATAACACACATCAGAGAGGAAATAAATAAAATAGAGATAAAGAACAATAGAAAGATCAATAAAGCCAAGAACTGTTTCTCTGAAAAGATAAACAAAATTGACATACCTCTAGCCAGGCTCACCAAGAAGAGAGAGGAGCCAAATAAAAAAAAAAAAAAAAAAAAGAAAAAGGAGGAATAACAACTGATACCAGAGAAATACAAAAAATCATAAGAAAATACTATGAACACTTATGTCAACAAATTGGACAACCTAGAAGAAATGGACAAGTTTTTAAAATGGACAACCTGCCAAAACTGAGTCAAGAAGAAAGAGAAAATTTGAACAGAATGATCACTAGAAGTGAAATACAATCTGTAATTTTTAAAAAAACTCCCTGTAAATAAAAGTCCAGGTCTCGGTGGCTTCACTGGGGAATTTTACCAAATATACAAAGAACTTATACCAATCCTTCTCAAAGTATTCCAAAAGACTGAAGAGGAGGGAACTCTCCCAAAGTCATTCTAGAAAGCCACCAACATCCTGATATCAAAATCAGACAAAGATATTACAAAAAAAAGAAAAGTACAGGCCAATATCTTTGATGAATATGGATGCAAAAGTCCTCACAAAATATTAGTAAACTGAAGCAACAATACATAAAAAGGATCTTATGCCGTGATCAAGTTAGATTCATTCCAGGGTTGCAAGAATGGTTCAACAAATACAAATCAATCAATGTGATATGCCACATAAACAAAAGAAAAGACAACAACCACTGATCATCTTGATAGATGCAGAAAAAGCATTTAATAAAATTCATGATAAAAACTTTCACCAAGGGGCTTCCCTGGTGGCACAGTGGTTTGAGAGTCCGCCTGCCGATGCAAGGGACAGGCGTTCGTGCCCTGGTCCAGGAGGATCCCACATGCCGTGGAGCGGCTGGGCCTGTGAGCCATGGCCACTGAGCCTGTGCGTCTGGAGCCTGTGCTCCGCAATGGGAGAGGCCACAACAGTGAGAGGCCTGCATACCGCAAAAAAAAAAAAACAAAAAAACTTTCACCAAAGTGGGTATGGAGGGACTATACCTCAACATAATAAAAGCAAACCCATAGTTAATATAATACTCAACAATGAAAAACTGAAAGCCTTCCAGCTAAAATCTGAAAGAAGACAAGGATGCCCATTCTCACCAGTTCTGTTCAACATAGTATCAGAAGTCCTAGCCATAGCAATCAGACAAGAAACATAAATAAAATGTATCCAAACTGGAAGGGAAGAGGCAAAATTGTCACTATATGCAGATGACATGATACTATGTATGTAGAAAACCCTAATGACTCCAACACAAAAACCACTAGAACTAATAAACAAATTCAGCAAAGTAGCAAGATACAAAATTAATACACAGAAGTCTGTTGCATTTCTTTGCACTAACAATAAAATATCAGAAAGAATGTAAAAAAAAAAAATCCTGTTTAAAATCGCATCCAAAAAAAATCCTGTTTAAAATCGCATCCAAAAAAAAAACCTAGAAATAAACCTAACCAAGGAGGTGAAAGACCTATACACTGAGAACAATAAAACATTGGTAAAGGAAACTGAAGATTATTCAAAGAAATAGAAAGATATTTCATGCTCTCGAATTGGAGGAATTAATAATGTTAAAAGGGTCATACTACCCAAAGCAATCTACAGACTTAATGCAATCCCTATCAAATTACCCATGACATTTTCCACAAAACTATAACAAATAATCCTAAAATTCATATGGAACCAGAAGAGACCCAGAACTGCCAAAATAATCCTGAGGAAAAATAACAAATCTGGAGACAGAACCTTCTCAGACTTCAGACAATACTACAAAGCTACAGTAATCAAAACAGTGTGATATTGGCACAAAAATAGTCATATGGATGAATGGAACAGAATAGAGAGCCCAGAAATAAACCCACACACCTATGGTCAATTAATCTTTGACAAAGGGGGCAAGAATATACAATGGAGCAAAGACAGTCTCTTCAGTGAGTGGTATTGGGAAAGCTGGACAGCCACATGTAAATCAATGAGGTTAAAACACTCCCTCACACAGTATACACAAAAATAAACTCAAAATGGTTTAAAAACTTAAATATAAGACATGACACCATAAAACTCCTAGGAGAGAACAAAGGCAAAACATTCTTTGACATAAATCATAGCAATATTTACTTAGGTCAGTCTCCCAAGGCAAACGAAATAAAAGTAAAAATAAACAAATGGGACTTAATGAAACTTAAAAGCTTTTGCACAGCAAAGGAAACCATAAACAAGACGAAAAGACAACCCTCAGAATGGGAGAACATATTTGCAAACAAAGCAAATGAGAAAGGAGTAATCTCTAAATCATACAAACAGCTCATGCAGCTCAATATCAAAAAAACCCAAACAACCCAATCAAAAAATGGGTGGAAGACCTGAACAGACATTTCTCAAAGAAGACAAACAGATGGCCAACAAACACATGAAAAGATGCTCAACGTCACTAATTATTAGAGAAATGCAAATCAAAACTACAGTGAGGTATCACCTCACACCTGTCAGAATGGCCATCATCAAAAAGTCTATAAATAACAAATGCTGGAGAGGGTGTGGAGAAAAGGGAACTCTCCTACACTACTGGTGGGAATGTAAATTGATGTAGCCACTATGGAGAATAGTATGGACGTTCTTAAAAAAACTAAAAATAGAGTTACCATATGATTTAGCAATCTCACCCCTGGGCATATATCCAGAGAAAAACATTATTCGAAAAGACATATGAACCCAATGTTCATAGCAGCACTATTACAATAGCCAAGGCATGGAAGCAATCTAAGTGTTCATCAACAGATGAATGCATAAAGAAGATATGGCACGTATATACAATGGAATATTACTCAGCCATAAAAAGAAACGAAATTGAGTTATTTGTAGTAAGGTGGATGGACCTAGAGTCTGTCATACAGAGTGAAGTAAGTCAGAAAGAGAAAAACAAATACCGTATGCTAACACATATATATGGAATCTAAAAATTTTAAAAAAAGGCCATGAAAACCCTAGGGGTAGGATGGGAATAAAGACGCAGACCTACTACAGAATGGACTTGAGGACACGGGGAGGGGGGAGGGTAAGCTGGGACGAAGTGAGAGAGTAGCACTGACATATATACACTACCAAATGTAAAATAGATAGCTAGTGGGAAGCAGCCGCATAGCACAGGGAGATCAGCTCGGTGCTTTGTGACCACCTAGAGGGGTGGGATAGGGAGGGTGGGAGGGAGGGAGACACAAGAGGGAAGAGATATGGGGATATATGTATATGTATAGCTGATTCACTTTGTTATAAAGCAGAAACTAACACACCATTGTAAAGCGATTATACTCCAATAAAGATGTTAAAACAAACAGTTTGCTAACTTTATTTAATAAATTAATATTAATATGAGCTCTCATAGGGAGAACACTCACTCCCAAAGAATTTGTGGGTGGTGAATTTTCCTCACTTCGAATACATTTAAAAGTTGAAAATTTAACTAAAGTATTGTGAGTGCAGTAAAAAAAAAAAAAACTTTAACAATAATTTGTAAAATTTTATAAAGGCAACAGAATATTTTGTACTTCTTTAATTAATTAGGATTCAATCACAACATGTATTAGGAAAACAGCTGCTATATATTAAACTCACAGATGTAAGTTTTCCCAGATGAACAGTTACAAGCATAAACATAATTTCCTTCGATATATGGACAACCATCGTTCTCCATTTCCAAGAATCTGTGAAAAAAATTGTAAAGCAAGGTGTGATATCCGCAAATGCTAATTTTATCTCAAGCTTAAAATTAGAAAGGACAAACAAAATGAGAAACAATAAAAGAACAAACTAATCAAAACAAGAATTAAACCCTGAAGATTGACAGTCTTTAATTACAAAATATTAAGCTTAACACAAAATACCGAACAGTATCTAATCCTATCCTGTTTATTTAAGTAGAATTATAAGCCAATATGATAGAAGTTTATGGATTTATCAGCTTGCCTAAAACTATGCATAAATTTCTCCTAAGAGTCCAGTAAAGTTAAAAAAGTAAAGGCCCTAAAGGTGATATTATTTAGAAAGAACTGGAAATTTTCCCCCAATTAAATCCCACAGACTGATCCTCAAAAACCGTAATGATTTCCTCTTTCTTGGTTGCTCTTTCTGTGCCCTACACACGTAACGCACACACACATACATGCACATACACACGAATTGTCATATACTCTCAGAAAAGTTCAGTTATCAAAACACTATACTTTCAGGCTTTCAGTTACTGTGACGCCATCTTCCCTTAACCAGGATTTATTGGTTTCATTGATTTTGAGACCTATCCAGCCTTTCATTTCAAGCATGAATAAAATTTCCAATTGGGAAAAGAAATCATAAACCAGAAATGTGTGCATATCATAATCCACTCCTTTCTGGCTCAGCTGTTATTGGTTAAAGTTCTCCCAAGGGCTTGCACCACATCCACTTAGTATTAATAAGATTTTTTCTCAAGGTATCTCATTTGTTAATGTGGTTTTCTTCTAGCATTAAATGTTCAAAAAGTGGAGTTTCTCCCTAAGAAAATTGAGTCAAAGTAAGAAAATATCATACACTTTTGAGAACCTTCAGTTTTCCCAAATTATGGTGTCAATCACTAATGCTTTGAAACCAGATATAGTTATAGTATAACAAAAAAAACAGAAGTGTCTGCCCTACCAGCTCTTCCTTGATACCGATCTTTAGAAGGTGAGAATTCAGCTCTGCACAGGCAGCATGGCTCTCCGCCCGGGTTTTGGATTTATTGGAAAGAAGATAAGAGCTATTTCCAAATCCAATCCAGTGGGTTGAACAAAGATCACAGGAACATTCTAGAAAATGTAAACATATTTAATGTGTACTCTGTACTCTGAATAACTACTACTAACACAATTACTATATCTTTGTGTTTGTTTTACAGATGGATATTAGATAGAAAGCAAAACAAGCATTTTTTGTAACATTTCTGGGCAAGTTTTACACAAACCATAGTTAACAATAATTAATATTTAGCTCATGTTTTGAATTTTTCTACTAAAAATTTGTTATAAAATTTTACCCACAAGGAAAATGCATTCCAAATAATATTATACAATTGTTTGATGTGATTAAAATTATATATGCAGGGCTTCCCTGGTGGCGCAGTTGTTGAGGGTCCGCCTGCCGATGCAGGGAACACGGGTTCGTGCCCCGGTCTGGGAAGATCCCACATGCCGCGGAGCGGCTGGGCCCGTGAGCCATGGCCGCTGAGCCTGCGCGTCCGGAGCCTGTGCTCCGCAACAGGAGAGGCCACAACAGTGAGAGGCCCGCGTACCGCAAAAAAATAAATAAATAAAAATTATATATGCATATTGGAAAGGCTAAAAAATATATAATCATATGAACACAAAAAGCAATTAATGAACTATTGCACTTTTGTCAGAAATTTTTATTATTAATTATTTTAAATATATGGAATAAAATTCAGTAACTAATTTCATAAAAACTTATACTTCAACTGTTTAATAAACATATGCAATTTGCATATTTTAATAATCTTTTTTATAATCATCAAAAACATACAGTTAGGGAAGGGGATCAAGGCAGTGGAGTAGGAGAATGTGGAACTCATCTCCCCCCACAAACACATCAAAAATACATCTACATGTGGAACAGTTCTCATAGAAAGCTAACTGGAAACTAGCAGAACTACACAACCAAAGTTGCAAGAAACCTATAACTGGGTAGGATGGGAAAAAAAGACATTGGCTCGGGACCTGCACCCCTGGGTGGGATCTGAAAAAAAAAAAAAAAAAAAGGACTCTCAACCTGAGGAGCGAGCAGGGTGAGCCACAATCTAGGCATCCTAGTCCTGGGTCCTGCACAAAGGAGACAAGCCCTCTTGCCTGCTGGGAAAACTGCTGGGACAGACAGAAGGGTTGGAGAAGCCTAGATGCTACTCATAAGGAGTGTGCACATGTTGGTTTGCCAACAGTCAGGTGGACAGAGCCTTGCACTGGTGGCTGCCTCATCACCACGCTTCTCAATCCGAAGGGGCAAACCCCGCAGCCCTGCTCACTCCACACCACAGCTGGGGAGCAGATCCAGCACCTGGCAGGGCAATGATGGCCACTGAACAGAGAGGAAGTCCCTCCTCACACCCTGCACGAGCATTTGATCCTCCAATGCCAATGACAGTCTCTATCAAGGTGATCGTGGCTAGCACACCCTGAGGAAAGAAGTGGCTGGCAGCTCTCACACCAAAGACACTGAATACACACAGCCTCCACGGGAATGCTCCCACATAAAAACACGCCTTCAAGACCACAATAGACAACTGTTTCCCCTAAATTCATAGAGTCATAGAAATTTAAGTGAAATCTAAGGGCAGAGGAACTACTCCCAACCAAAAGAACAAGAGAAATCCCCTGAAAGAACAAAATAAAACAGAGCTCACCAGCCTACCAGACCCCAAGTTCAAGAAGGTGGTAATAAAAACGCTAACTGAATTAAGAAAGATTGTCAACAGAAATGCAGATCACTGTAACAAGGAACTAGAAACTACAAAGAAGAGCCAATCAAAAATAGATAACTCAATTACTGGATAAAAAGCAATCTCGGGGCTTCCCTGGTGGCGCAGTGGTTGAGAGTCTGCCCGCCGATGCACGGGATATGGGTTCATGCCCGGGTCCGGGAAGATCCCACATGCTGCGGAGCAGCTGGGCCCGTGAGCCATGGCCACTGAGCCTGCGCGTCCGGAGCCTGTGCTCCGCAACGGGAGAGGCCACAACAGTGAGAGGCCTGCGTACTGCAAAAAAAAAAAAAGCAATCTCAAAGCAATGAATAGCCAACTAAATGACACAGAAGAATGAATAAGTGATCTAGAAGACAGAAAAATGGAAATCACCCAATCAGAACAGTAGACAGAAAGACAAGGAAAGAAAAACAAAAGCAACGTATGAGATCTATGGGATAATATAAAGCATGCCAACGTACACATAATAGGGGTTCCAGAAGGAGAAGAGAGAAAAAAGGGGATGAAAAGTGTATTTGAAGAAATTATGGCTGAAAACTTCCCAAACCTAAAGAAGGAAACAGATATACAGGAACAGGAAGCACAGAGGCTCCCAACTCTCAGCCATAAAAAGAAGGAAATCTTCCATTTGCAACAAAATGGGTGGACCTTGAGGGCATTGTACTAAGTCAGACAAATACACTATGATTTTACTTATATGGAATCTAAAAAAAAAGTCATAGAAACAGACAGATTTGTGGTTGCCAGAGGTGAGGTGTGGTGGTGAGGGAAGTAGGTGAAAATGGTCAAAATGTACAAACTTCCAGTTGTAAAATAAATAAATTCTGGGGAGGTAAAGTGTGGTGACTATAGGTAATAATACCATGTTGTATATTTGAAAGTTGATAAGAGAGTAGATCTTAAAAGTCCTCATCAGGACTTCCCTGGTGGCACAGTGGTTAAGAATCCGCCTGCCAAAGCAGGGGACACGGGTTCAAGCCCTGGCCCGGGAAGATCCCACATGCCTCGGGAAGATCCCACATGCCTCGGAGCAACTAAGCCTGTGCGCCGCAACTACTGAACCTGTGCTCTAGAGCCCGTGCGCCACAACTACTGAAGCCCGAATGCCTAGAGCCCACGCTCTGCAACAAGAAAAGCCACCACATTGAGAAGCCCACGCACCACAGCAAACAGTAGCCCCCGCTCGCTGCACCTAGAGAAAGCCCGCACGCAGCAACGAAAATCCAACACAGCCAAAAATAAATAAATAAAATTTAAAAATAAAGTAGTCCTCTTATTAAAAAAAAAGTCCTCATCAAAAGAAAAAAAATTATAACAATATATGGTGATGCATTTTAACTAGACTTATTTTGATGATCATTTCAGAATATATACAAGTGTCAAATCATTATATTGTACCCCTTAAACTAATATAATGTTGCATGTCAATTATAGCTCAAAAAATTCTCTTTGAGGTAAATAGTAAAGAGTATAACAGAGAAGGCATATGTTTGCTTTTGCTCATCACAATTTCACCAACAGTGTATGAGTCTTCCTTTAATCTGCTCATTTTTCTAACTTTTTAAAATTTTCATATTTTAAAAAATCTATACTAATCTTTGAAATTTGAAATAATGTACCATTATTTAATTACAATTTTTTCTAATTGCCCGTGAAAGTGAGCATCTTTTCATATATTAATTATACTTTAAATTTCTTCTTTAAGATTTTCTCTTATTCATATCTTGCTTCCACCCTCAGCCTACATATTGTTCTTTTTTTTTCTTTCTTTCTCCCATTAATTATTCAACTGCATGGGTTCCTTTTGCAATCATTCAAAAGCAATTTAGTATGCAGAACAGAAACATACTTCTGAGCAATTTGCTGTGATATTTTGCTGCTCATTATGAAATAATAACCAGAATCATATTATTTTTTTACTTCAGTTTTTATTTTCCCACTGTTTACGCACCCTCAATGACCTGATTTTTTCTCTCCCAAATAAAACTTTATTACTTTATTCCTTGCCTCAGGCTCTGTTTCTTAAAACATCCAGGAAAAGACTAAGTTTGTGTTTGGTCCTTTTGTACTTTCCATATCAGTTTTTGTGTCTTTAATTCCACTTTTCAAGGCTTTACATATTTGAAAGACATCTAATTTTCATTCTGTATCTGATACTTCAATTACCTGGATGTATTAGCATCTAATTTCTTTGTTATCTCAGCTAAGTACTGTTATGACTTTTTCCCTATGCAATTTGGTATTTTAAATTAATTTTTATATATGACAATCATCTGGACCTGAGCTAGTGTCCTTTTCTTAGATGGATCATCTGCATGTACTTTCTCTGTGATGATTTGGGGTCCTACCAACCCAGGATCACACAGGGAATATAACCTTAAATTCTAAGTGAGTCTGCCTAAGAAATTACAGAAAGGTCTGTATAGTCAACTAGAACTTGAGCTAATATAGAAAAAACTGTTTTAATATCCTCAAGCTTTACATGAGAAACTAATTTTTAACTCTTTTGCTCAAGCTAAGTGAAAGCCTCATTCTCTGTCTCTGTTGTAGCGGTTCAATCCAGACTGTACAGTTATTAAAACTGGAAATAACCCCAGAGAGTGGTAACTTCAGAGTCAGAATGCTTCTCTCGTTTCAAGCTTTCTCTCCATCTTTGGCCCTTGATGATTTCCGCTGTTTTATCAGAAACCTAGATGTAAAACTAAAATTTAAATTAAAAAAATTGTGTCCATCTAGACATCTGGATCTAATGAGGAGAAAAAGGGAAGCTGAACTTCACTAATACATAAACTTAGATGCCTGAGCTGTTAAGCACCATCCCTTAGGTAGAAATTAGAGCAGCAACGCTGGTTCCCTGCCACCTGTCGACTGTAACCCTGAACCTCTTCCTTCCTACGAGAGCAGTAGAGCTTGAGTTGCATCTCTTGACTTTTAAAGCTAGAAATTCAACTAAAGTAGTAGTAAAGGAATAAGAAGTAAAAATAAAAAAGAACGAGGACTATGGAAAGACTAGGAAAACATTAGTAGAAAACAAAGCTATGGGAGAATTTACCTCTGAGGAATAGGACTAAAGAGAGGAAGAAGAGTTAGCTTCACTGCTTTTAATTATGTCTTCCTGTGCTATTTTTAAATCCACTTGGTTGAGTTATAATTTACACACAATAAATTACATTGTTTTGAAGTACACACTTTGATGAGTTTTGATGAATGAATATACCTTTGTAACTTCCTCCCCATTTAAAATTTAGAATATTTCCATCACCTCAAAAGTTAACTCATGTCAATTCCCAACTAATGCCCCACACCTGCTTTACCCAAGCAACCACAGATCTGATTTACATCACTGTAAATTATTTTTCACTTTTGTATGCAATTCGTATACACACAATCCTTCAATATCAACTCGTTTGCATCTTATGTCACTCAACATAATGTTTTTGAGTTTTATTCAGGTTGTGTGTATAGGGATTTCATTCTTTTTCATTGCTGACTTGTCCATCATATGACTAACCCACAATTTGTAATCCATTCATCTGGTGATTTACTTTTGGATTGCTTATAATTTTTAGTTTTTATAAATAAATTGTCTATCAACATTTTTGCACATGTCTTATGTGGACATATCTCTTCATGTCTCTTTTTTAAATGTTTAAGAGTGAAATTGTTGGGGATTTGCACCAGTACAGTTAACTCCATGTCCTTGTTACTGTCAGTCCTTTCAAATTGTAACCATTTTGGATGGTTGTGTAGTGGTAACTCACTGGGGTCATAATTTGCATTTCCTTAATTATTTACTACTTGATTGCTTTTTATTTTCAGATTAGGTGAATTGAAGAAAAACAAGCAATATGAACAGCTAATATTTGGCATTAATATTTTTTTTCTGGGAGACATCAAGAAGTTTTGAAAAGCAATCACTAATTTAAATAAAAAATTAACAGCTGCTGGGTCTAGTCTCCTGTTTATTGCATCTATTGAGATTTTCCCTTTTTTATTCAAAGAATTTATTTTTAATAAGACTTTCAATTAGTTCTTTCCATATTTTTACTCCATTATTTTAATTTCCTTCCATTTTCTTTTTTTTTTTTATTTGCTTATAGGGACTATTCATCAGGAATACTCATGAGGAATGCCTTTAGTCTCAATGACAAAGGAACCCTACACTTTTGGTTTTTGCGTGTGGAAGATATATTTTTCTTGGTAAATGCATCTGTGCTGAGAATCTTACACTGTTCATGAAAAAGCAAATATTTCTCTGAAAAGACGACAGAGGGGAACCATCCCGACTTCCTGAAAAAACAGACTCAATTAGGAAAGTTCTCTCTTTCCCTCTCCTCCTCTTCCCCCCCCCCACTGTGCCCCACCCCTGCTGTTTTTTAAGTGCTTAATTTACTGATAAGGATTTGAATAAACCCGCGATAAGTGAAAAAAAGAGAATTGAAAACAAAAACAGCTTTCTATATTATGGCTATTGTATCTGGATGTATAAAAAAATTAATGTAAAATTTATATGCTTGTAATGTCATAAATGTTAGAGGAATAATATCCATCAGAGAAAGCTAGAAAGAAAAAAGTGTTAATGAGACACAACTCCCTTGCTTTTCATTTGTTTTCTTTTTGCCTTTTTGACCCCCTTCACACATTTCTCTCGCCCCCCACCTTAATATAATTTAAATCCCATTTTTCTCCTAATAATAATCAAATTGAAAACAATAATTATCTTTTATACATAATACGTTGGGTCTTTTCACATTCTCTTATGTCTTCTTTCTTATTTTGCCCAGTATTAATATTTCCTTGATAAAACATTGACCATACCATAAAACAGCATTTTTCTATCATGATTCACGAAGTTTTGTGGCTGTCAGGAAGGCAAACCCTTTAGTTCCAATGATCAATATTAGAAGTGGATTGAACAGAGAGAATACTCACCACCATTTTTAGAAGATAGTGTGGGAACAGGTGATCTTTTTCAGTTTTGTTCTTCTCTGCTAGAAAATACTGTGGTAAAAATTATGGTAGTAATTAGTTCTGTATAGGATAAAATAATTAAGACAACGTAAAAATCAGTCTTGAAAGCAAATCATTGAAATGTATTATGTTACTGATTTTAATAAAAACAGATTATTTTCTTAATTACTTACAGTTTGCAAGCGAGGCACCCACTGTTGTCATCCAGACCACACACAAGATCCCTAGACTCCCAGTCACCAGTTGCCATGCTGTAGGTCGGTGGTGTAACACTAAAGAAAACAGAAACAATGATGAAGTTTCATCGTTTCCCAGAAGTCATCAAATGTAAAATTTAAGACCATTGTGTTTCACCCTTAGAGGGCAACCATTCATTTTCTAATTCTTGAATGAGTTCATCCTGAATAAAACTATTTCTCAGCCACATTGAGAACCCTAGTTCTTTGATACCCAAATTTCCTCCCTATTAGCTTCTTGTTGACTTCAGTTCTTTCTTAACAGAAATGGACATACATTTCGTATGTACCTTTCTTGAGTCTTCCTCTACTCAAGCCTTATATGTTGCTTTTCTCTATGATAGACTTTTCACCCCCATCATCTCTATTTGCAACCTTACCTACTGAGTCTTTCCCACCCATTTCCATCCTCTTCTGGAATATCCAGCCTTTTAATCTAATTTCATTATGGACGTTGTCCTCTGAAGTGATCAAGAGACAATTCAATGCCATATATGATCTGACTTTTACTGGATTAAACATTATTTTTCTTTAATGGTGAGTAAGATGATTAACTACTTAGTCACTTAAGCTAGAAACCTTGTTATCTTATTCTACTCATTTCTCACCTTACCTCCAACTTCCAGTTAATCATGAAGTCATATAAGCTCTACCGCCAAAATACTTTTTTTCTCTATAATCTGTCTTTCCCCTAACAAATTCTGTTAGTTCTTTGAAGCTAAGTGGTTATTGCTTCTTCATCTTTGTAGGTACCCTAAGTCCAGAGCAGGCCCACAGAACAAATGCAGACATAGTTGTGGGACTGAGTTATATTGAACTGAATTGAAGACTAATATCAAGAATTATTTTAAAATAATTTTAAAATAACACAAAAAAAGGAATAGAATTTTCACAGTAGTTCTTACAAGTAATGCAATTCTGTAGGAATTTGAATCAATGCTATTTTAGAGGAAATGAACATAGTGAAGGACTATTTAAGAGACAAACAATTCCATGGTAATATCCTAAAATAATTAAGGAGAGTGTTGAAGACAGATAATTAGTGTAATGAGGCAATTTTATAGTGGTTTTGAGAGAAGTAATCTTCTAAACCCAAGAATCAAGATCTAGCAAATAACAAAATATATATAATATTGTACCTTTTCTTTTTTTCCTAAACAACCGTTTTCTGTGCTGAAGGTGAGAGGGCCTTGGAAACTTCAGTTCCGTGTAGTTTACTTGCTGTTCACTTGATTTGACACTTCTCTGGTTTGTCTTGGGTATTTTTTGCTTCTGTTGAGATTTGGAAAATTTTGGTTCTGTGTAGGTTACCTCTTGCTTGTTTACAATACCCTTGTTTTGCTTACTCTTAAACATTATTTTTTGGAAAGACTTAGATTGTTTCAGCTCAATCTTGATATCTTTCTGTGTCTCTCTTTAATATCTATGCAATAGAGAAATGTGAGGAAAAGAGTTAC
The DNA here is from genome assembly GCF_963455315.2 of Globicephala melas. NCBI lineage: Eukaryota > Metazoa > Chordata > Mammalia > Artiodactyla > Delphinidae > Globicephala > Globicephala melas. The sequence continues at coordinate 94,254,468 of NC_083323.1, read as the reverse complement.
ATGGTGACTGTATCAGCTCAGACAGTGAAAATTGCCTTCATTCTGATGTACAAGTAAACATTTAGGTATAACATTAAAAGGGTAAAAAAGGGAGGAAATGAGAGACTAAATCTCTCTCCCAACTTTGCAGTCCTTCTTCAGAAGAATAATTTTATTCCCCTTTAATGAGATTATACATTTCATTTCCTCTTTGAATCTGGTTTTGAAAGGAGCAGATTAAGGAGTAGATATGTTTTTCCCTCTCAACATTGTCTGTATAATGAACCATGTTGACAATGTGTAGACTATGGCTAAAACACAACTACATTAACAAAGTGTTGATTATTTAAATTTAATATTAAAGTTTTTATTTCAAATCAGGTTGGCATAAAGTTTATTGTATCACTGAAATAACCCATTACTCAGTAGATTCTTTACTAATAGAGGAAAACCCCAACTCTTTCAAGAACTGGGTAGAGTCTACATTTGTACAATAACCATGTATCTCTCAATCTGCCAGCCTAACGTCTTTTTTCTACTTAACTAGATTATATTTACCTACAGGCACATACTCACACACAGAGGCAGACACACAGACCATCTAAATTAAAGAGACAAGGCCAATGAATCACCAAAAATAAACAAAAGAAATTAAAAGGTAATGTATAAAATTTTTTAAATTTATTCAATCTCATTAATAAAGAAAGAAAGCAAATGAAAAGAATAGAACAACTTTCACCTGTGAGAACACTAAATAACTGATACTTTTCTGAATTGGCAAATGACTGTGAGTATCAAATTGTCGATAGTTATTAAAACATAAAATATACAGGCTTTTTACCAGCAATTCTATTTTAAGTAATCTATCTTACAAAATATTTTTTAAATATTCAAAGTTGTGTAGCACCTGTTTTTGGTTTTATTTACTAAAAGCTAAATTGGAAAAACAAAAGAACAAAAAGTTGTCAAGAGAACGGTTCACAATTAAGGGAGTTGTTAAAGTTATGAGACATTTATACCCTAGTATACCATTGTTTAATATAACAAATATTACTTTAAATTTTTATTTATTTATTTATTTATGGCTGTGTTGGGTCTTTGTTTCTGTGCATGGGCTTTCTCTAGTTGTGGCAAGGAGGGGCCACTCCTCATCTTGGTGCGCAGGCCTCTCACTATCGCAGCCTCTGTTGTTGTGGAGCACAGGCTCCAGACGCACAGGCTCAGTAATTATAGCTCACGGGCCCAGATGCTCTGTGGCATGTGGGATCTTCCCAGACCAGGGCTCGAACCCGTGTTCCCTGTATTGGCAGGCAGATTCTCAACCACTGTGCCACCAGGGAAGCCCAACAAATATTACTGATGTGTAAAGCAAAATAATAGATTTGTAACGTGCTATGTCTTTGGTGGTTACTTGTAGGTAGAGTTTTGGCAGGTTTGCACTGCTCTCAATTTTATTGAAAATTAAAGAACATATGTTAAAATCTATTTAAAGGTGAAAATTTGAGTATTTAAAAATATTGAATAATAAATAATTTTATACATAGGGCCTTTTCTATATTTACCCTTCTATAAATTTACTGAGTAAACTCAAAACAACTGGGATAAAGTTATTTTCAAATTAAGAATTTTTTACACTTCCTCAAATTGTTTTCTGAAAGTTTTGACCAATTCATTTAGCACCAGCAAAAATGATATTTAAGAGGAACTGGCATTGTAAGAATGTTGCTGTTTAAATATTTAGAACAATTAAACTATTTTTTGTACCAGAAAAGGAAGAAAAATGACTATTGTTTTTGAAAATAAATAATTGAATAAGCTGATCTAGAAAATGTTAAAAGCGATAGAATCAGGTGGAATATTGGTTCAAATTGAAGCATTACATAGACTTAGATCTCTAATTTCACAACATATAATTGAACAAATTTCAGATAAACTAAAATGTTAAATGTAAACCATGAGATGATAAAACTGATAAACGATTGAAAGAAAGTATAAGTAAATAGTTATAACTTTCTAGTCACACACAGACAAGAAAGAGAGTTAGGTTAAATTATAGAAACATCATTTTCTTGCTAATGTAAAGATTTTTATCAATAATAATCACACTAAAAGACTTTTATTTCATCACTAACCAAAGAAATACAAACTACTATATTAATGATATACATTTTCACCTACAGAATCAGTAAATATTTATAAGCCAAATGCAACCACACAGAGTTGGACAAAGTGCAGGAAAACAGGCATTCATTTACACGGACTTTTGGTTAATCTAAATCTTTCCCTTCTGGAAAATAATTTGTCAGTATGTAAATATCAAAACCAAATAGTAAAAACATCTACTGATCCAACATTTCAAAGTAATGTGAAAATGATGGGTTACTTCAAAAAAGAGGCTAAATAGTTGGAAAATAAAACGACAGAAAAATTCCAAGACAAAGAAACAAAGAAGTTCAAGGGATAGCTGGGTTCATACTCCACAACACTGTTTACAAAATGAGCATGTAACATAATTTTACAAAAATTATTTTTTCCTAAACTATCATTTAATACATTCTGAGTTCATTGTTGAAATTAGTGTTAAAAAGTTACATACATTTTTAACTTCTTGAGAGAAGGAAATAAAAGTAATACTCAGTGACTTGAAGAATAAATTTAAAAATAAATTTTGTAGGGGCTTCCGGGAAGATGGCGGAAGAGTAAGACGCGGAGATCACCTTCTTCCCCACAGATACACCAGAAATACATCTACACGTGGAACAACTCCTACAGAACACCTACTGAACGCTGGCAGAAGACCTCAGACCTCCCAAAAGGCAAGAAACCCCCCACGTACCTGGGTAGGGCAAAAGAAAAAAGAAAAAACAGAGACAAAAGGATAGGGACGGTACCTGCACCTCTGGGAGGGAGCTGTGAAGGAGGAAAAGTTTCCACACACTAGGAAGCCCCTTCGCGGGCGGAGACCTTGGGTGGCGGAGGGGGGAGCTTCGAGGCCGCGGAGGAGAGCGCAGCAACAGGGGTGCAGGGGGAAAAGCGGGGAGATTCCCGCACAGAGGATCAGGGCCGACCGGCACTCGCCAGCCCGAGAGGCTTGTCTGCTCACCCGCCGGGGCGGGCGGGGCTGGGAGCTGAGGCTCGGGCTTCGGTCGGAGCGCTGGGAGAGGACTGGGGTTGGCGGCGTGAACACAGCCTGCAGGGGGTTAGTGCGCCACGGCTGGCCGGGAGGGAGTCCGGGAAAAGTCTGGAACGGCCTAAGAGGCAAGAGACTTTTTCTTGCCTCTTTGTTTCCTGGTGCTCGAGGACTTAAAGGAGCTCCAGAGACGGCCGCGAGCCGCGGCTAAAGCGCGGACCCCAGAGACGGGGATGAGACGCTAAGGCTGCTGCTGCCGCCACCAAGAAGACTGTGTGTGAGCACAGGTTACTATCCACACCCCCCTTCCGGCTGGTGCAACGTCACACTGACCTCTGCCGCCGCAGACTCGCCCCGCCCTCCGTGCCCCTCCCTCTCCCCCTTCCTCCCCCATCTCCCCCCACCCGGCCTGAGTGAGCCAGAGGCCTCGAATCAGCGGCTCCTTTAACCCCGTCCTGTCTGAGCAAAGAACAGACGCCCTCAGGCGACCTACACGCAGAGGTGGGGCCAAATCCAAAGCTGAGTCCCCGGGAGCTGTGAGAACAAAGAAGAGAAAGGGAAATCTCTCCCAGCAGCTGCAGAAGCAGCGGATTAAAGCTCCACAATCAACTTGATGTCTGTGGAATACATGAATACACAACGAATCATCCCAAATTGAGGAGGTGGACTTTGAGAGCAAGATTTATGCTGTATAGCTTTGCTTCCACCATTTGTCCTAGGGTTCTATCCGTCCGTTGTTTTTATGTTTCTTTTCCTTAATAATTATTTTTTATTTTAATAACTTTATTATATTTTATCTTTATTTTATTTTACTTTATCTTCTTTCTTTCTTTTTTTCCTTCCTTCCCTCCTTCCTTCCTCCCTCCCTCCCTCCCTTTCTTTCTTTCTTTCTTTCTACTTCTACTAATTCTTTCTTTCTACTTTTTTTCCCTTTTATTCTGAGCCGTGTGGATGAAAGGCTCTTGGTGCTGCAGCCAGGAGTCAGTGCTGTGCCTCTGAGGTGGGAGAGCCAACTTCAGGACACTGGTCCACAAAAGACCTCCCAGCTCCACATAATATCAAACAGCAAAAATCTCCCAGAGATCTCCATCTCAACACAAGCACCCAGCTTCACTCAACGACCAGCAAGCTACAGTGCTGGACATCCTATGCCAAACAACTAGCAAAACAGGAACACAACACCACCCATTAGCAGAGAGGCTGCCTAAAATCATAATAAGGCCACAGACACCCCAAAACACACCACCAGACGTGGACCTGCCCACCAGAAAGACAAGATCCAGCCTCATCCACCAGAACACAGGCACTAGTCCCCTCCACCAGGAAGCCTACACAACCCACTGAACCAACCTTAGCCACTGGGGACAGACACCAAACACAACGGGAACTACGAGCCTGCAGCCTGCAAAAAGGAGACCCCAAACACAGTAAGATAAGCAAAATGAGAAGACAGAAAAACACACAGCAGAAGGAGCAAGATAAAAGCCCACCAGACCTAACAAATGAACAGGAAGTAGGCAGTCTACCTGAAAAAGAATTCAGAATAATAATAGTAAAGATGAACCAAAATCTTGGAAATAGAATGGTCAAATTGCAAGAAATATTTAACAAGGACCTAGAAGAACTAAAGATGAAACAAACAATGATGAACAACACAATAAATGAAATTAAAAATACTCTAGATGGGATCAATAGCAGAACAACTGAGGCAGAAGAACGGATAAGTGAACTGGAAGATAAAATAGTGGAAATAACTACTGCAGAGCAGAATAAAGAAAAAAGAATGAAAAGAACTGAGGACAGTCTCAGAGACCTCTGGAACAACATTAAACGCACCAACATTCGAATTATAGGGGTTCCAGAAGAAGAAGAGAAAAAGAAAGGGGCTGTGTAAATATTTGAAGAGATTATAGTTGAAAACTTCCCTAATATGGGAAGGGAACTAGTTAATCAAGTCCAGGAAGCACAGAGAGTCCCATACAGGATAAATCCAAGGAGAAATACGCCAAGACACATATTAATCAAACTGTCAAAAATTAAATACAAAGAAAACATATTAAAAGCAGCAAGGGAAAAACAACAAATAACACACAAGGGAATCCCCATAAGGTTAACAGCTGATCTTTCAGCAGAAACTCTGCAAGCCAGAAGGGACTGGCAGGACATATTTAAAGTGATGAAGGAGAAAAACCTGCAACCAAGATTACTCTACCCAGCAAGGATCTCATTCAGATTTGATGGAGAAATTAAAACCTTTACAGACAAGCAAAAGCTGAGAGAGTTCAGCACCACCAAACCATCTTTACAACAACTGCTAAAGGAACTTCTCTAGGCAAGAAGCACAAGAGAAGGAAAAGACCTACAATACCGAACCCAAAACAATCAAGAAAATGGGAATAGGAACATACATATCGATAATTACCTTAAATGTAAATGGACTAAATGCTCCCACCAAAAGACACAGATTAGCTGAATGGATACAAAAACAAGACCCATATATTTGCTGTCTACGAGAGACCCACTTCAGACCTAGAGACACATACAGACTGAAAGTAAGGGGATAGAAAAAGATATTTCATGCAAATGGAAACCAAAAGAAAGCTGGAGTAGCAATTCTCATATCAGGCAAAATAGCCTTTAAAATAAAGACTATTAGAAGAGACAAAGAAGGACACTACATAATGATCAAGGGATCGATCCAAGAAGAATATATAACAATTGTAAATATTTATGCACCCAACATAGCACCTCAACACATAAGGCAAATACTAACAGCCATAAAAGGGGAAATCGACAGTAACACATTCATAGTAGGGGACTTTAACACCCCACTTTCACCAATAGACAGATCATCCAAAATGAAAATAAATAAGGAACAAAAGCTTTAAATGATACATTAAAAAAGATGGACTTAATTGATATTTATAGGACATTCCATCCAAAAACAACAGAATATACATTGTTCTCAAGTGCTCATGGAACATTCTCCAGGATAGATCATATTTTGGGTCACAAGTCAAGCCTTGGTAAATTTAAGAAAATCGAAGTTGTTTCAAGTATCTTTTCCAACCACAACACTATGAGACTGATATCAATTACAGGAAAAGATCTGTAAAAATACCAACACATGGAGGCTAAACAATACATACTTAATAACAAAGTGATCACTGAAGAAATCAAAGAGGAAATAAAAGAATACCTAGAAACAAATGACAATGGAGACACGATGACCCAAAATCTATGGGATGCAGCAAAAGCAGTTCTAAGAGGGAAGTTTATAGCAATACAATCCTACCTTAAGAAACAGGAAACATCTCGAATAAACAACCTAACCTTGCACCTAAAGCAGTTAGAGGAAGAAGAACAAAAAAAACCCCCAAAGTTAGCAGAAGGAAAGAAATCATAAACATCAGATCAGAAATAAATGAAAAAGAAATGAAGGAAACGACAGCAAAGATCAATAAAACTAAAAGGTGGTTCTTTGAGAAGATAAACAAAATTGATAAACCATTAGCCAGACTCATCAAGAAAAAAAGGAAAAAGACTCAAATCAATAGAATTACAAATGAAAAAGGAGAAGTAACAAGTGACACTGCAGAAATACAAAAGATCATGAGAGGTTACTACAAGCAACTGTATGCCAATAAAATGGACAACCTCAAAGAAATGGACAAATTCTTAGAAATGCACAAGCTGCCAAGACTGAATCAGGAAGAAATCTTGAGAATGAAAAACGGAGCTGGAGGAATCAGGCTCCCTGACTTCAGACTATACTACAAAGCTACAGTAATCAAGACAGTATGGTACTGGCACAAAAACAGAAAGATAGATCAATGGAACAGGATAGAAAGCCCAGAGATAAACCCACGCACATATGGTCACCCTATCTTTGATAAAGGAGGCAGGAATGTACAGTGGAGAAAGGACAGCCTCTTCAATAAGTGGTGCTGGGAAAACTGGACAGGTACATGTCAAAGTATGAGATTAGATCACTCCCTAACACCATACACAAAAATAAGCTCAAAATGGATTAAAGACCTAAATGTAAGGCCAGAAACTATCAAACTCTTAGAGGAAAACATAGGCAGAACACTCTATGACATAAATCACAGCAACATCCTTTTTGACCCACCTCCTAGAGAAATGGAAATAAAAACAAAACTAAACAAATGGGACCTAATGAAACTTCAAAGCTTTTGCACAGCAAAGGAAACCATAAACAAGACCAAAAGACAACCCTCAGAATGGGAGAAAATATTTGCAAATGAAGCAACTGACAAAGGATTAATCTCCAAAATTTACAAGCAGCTCATGCAGCTCAATAACAAAAAAACAAACAACCCAATCCAAAAATGGGCACAAGACCTAAATAGACATTTCTCCAAAGAAGATATACAGACTGCCAACAAACACATGAAAGAATGCTCAACATCATTAATCAGTAGAGAAATGCAAATCAAAACTACAATGAGATATCATCTCACACCAGTCAGAATGGCCATCATCAAAAAATCTACAAACAATAAATGCTGGAGAGGGTGTGGAGAAAAGGGAACACTCTTGCACTGTTGGTGGGAATGTAAATTTATACAGTCACTGTGGAGAACAGTATGGAGGTTCCTTAAAGAACTACAAATAGAACTACCATATGACCCAGCAATCCCACTACTGGGCATATACCCTGAGAAAACCATAATTCAAAAAGAGTCATGTACCAAAATGTTCATTGCAGCTCTATCTACAATAGCCCAGAGATGGAAACAACCTAAGTGTCCGTCATTGGATGAATGGATAAAAAAGATGTGGCACATATATACAATGGAATATTACTCAGCCATAAAAAGATATGAAACTGAGCTATTTGTAATGAGGTGGATAGACCTAGAATCTGTCATACAGAGTGAAGTAAGTCAGAAAGAGAAAGACAAATACCGTATGCTAATACATATATATGGAATATAAGAAAAAAAATGTCATGAAGAACCTAGGGGTAAGACAGGAATAAAGACACAGACCTACTAGAGAATGGACTTGAGGATATGGGGAAGGGGAAGGGTAATCTGTGACAAAGCGAGAGAGAGGCATGGACGTATATACACTACCAAACGTAAGGTAGATAGCTAGTGGGAAGCAGCCGCATAGCACAGGGAGATCAGCTCTGTGCTTTGTGACTGCCTGGAGGGGTGGGATAGGGAGGGTGGGAGGGAGGGAGACCGAAGAGGGAAGAGATATGGAAACATATGTACATGTATAACTGATTCACTTTGTTATAAAGCAGAAGCTGACACACCATTGTAAAGCAATTATACTCCAATAAAGATTTAAAAAGTAAATAAATAAAAAATAAATTTAAAAAAATGTGTAGGAAAATCATAGATATGAAACAATGTAAAATTGTTGCAGGCTGGAATTAAAGTTATATAGTAGGTAATCTGGTGTAAGAACCTCCAGGGAAGATTCTAGTTTGAAAAATAATCTAATAATGACATAATCTTTTGTTATTCAAAGCATGCATGGAAAACTACAAAGGAAGTTTCATGCAACTGCTAATTTGTAGTTTACCTCCTCCACAAAGTACCTATCGGGAAGTGAAAAATAGTGCTTTAATATGACATGACCTTTGGTATTTTGAAAACTATTTCATAAATTACAGACTTTTTGATTTAAAATGTATAAGAAAAATATTTAATGAGTGCTTAATAAGAGTATTCCTATAACAAGTCTGAGGCCCTATAGGAGAAGAAAAATGAACCAAATTACATATTGTATTAGAGGTTACATTGAACAAAAATACCATAGGATACAGAGAAAAGTATGTAGATTTGTCAGAATAGAAATTATATTTTTGGCTTTACTGGTTAAATTATAATAGATAATTCTTAGTAGTTGGTAACTACTTAGTAGTAGTTGATATCTCCACCCATAGCAGGGAGTTTACATTTTGTTTTTATAGCATGTAATATAGTTTAGTACAGTCTGTTGTGTTACAGTAAATAACTATATAGTTTGGAAGACTTCAGTGGTCACCAGCTTGTAGGTGAAAAAGAAATTATCTTAATATAAATTTCCAAATATTTCTCTGTTGTTAGTTTTTACCTGATGACTGAGAACCTTACTACGGACACCACCTCCCTCAAGCCTCTCCCACTTACTTATGAGTCTAACGTTCATTTGCCCTCTTCTCATCGTTGCGTATGTCCTCCCAGGTACCCTTGTTATTGACCAGTGATGATGAATCACATTCTTCTGATCCATCAGTGTCCAAGTGCACCATCCTCTTACCTCCAGGCCACTCAATTGCTCTGCCTCACCATCTCCACGTGACTTCTCCACTCTGGCTCAGCCAACCCCTCCCATGGGAACACCTTGGTTCTTGTCGTACCTTTAAATGTTTCATCTCAAAAATGTCTTATTAAAACTTCCCACCCTCCACAAACACACTAACTTTTCTAGATTGCTCATTTATCTTTTTCCAACACGAAAATGCTTTGATCTCACTAGCATCTCTAGTCTTGTCTCCAGCTCGACTTTGTTCTAATCTATCAGTCTGCTTCTTACTTCACCTTCCTCCATGTCCACCTTGATTCCATAATATGTTTCTCTTCTGCCAATCACTAACTTCCTTGAACTTTTTTTGGTCCCACTTGTTCAATAAAATCATTATGTTATATGGTATAAATTATCTGTTTCTCTTTGTCAATGTCTGAGAAGCCAAGTGCTTTTAGAACAGATCAGATTTTCTGCAATATAAATTCATTGTCACCAACATGAAATTGCTTTAACACTGCTGGGAGTCCTGTTACTTTTTTCAGGTCACCATTCTTTCACATTCTCTGAAACCAATTTTATCACACTTTCTCCATTCTTCACAAATCTCTGTCTCTTCCACACCCACTCTTGTTCTCAGAAGATGACCTATATCACAGAAAAATAAAAGCCACCAGATTATCAGACTGAACATCTCTCAGGTTGCTCCCTATATATGCGTGCATCTTATCTTCTCTCCTGTTCAACAGAGCTGTTCTTCCTCTTCGGTAAAGCCAATTTCAACTGTATTTGAATCTATCCAGTCCTATCACCGGAGAATCATACACTATTTATCACTCCTCTTTCCTTTTGAATATTCAATGTCTTCTTAATAGTTTCCTTCTCACCAGCTTAAAATTACATGCAATTTTTAACCTTATTAGACCTCAAATCCCAATATAACTACTATCTTCACTCTCTATCACTCTTAAAAAAGAAAAATTCTCAGAGTGCCTTTGCATTTCATCTCTATTTCTTATCTTTTATTCTCACTACTCACGCCGTTGCATCCTGGCTCCTGCCTCAGTGATTCCTTGGCATCAGCACACCTTTAGATCATAAGTGATCTCTGCTTCACTAAACGGATCCTTTTATTTTGCTTTTAGATGAGCTTTTAATAGCATTCAACACCATTCGCCACTCCCTTCTTTTTAAACATTTCTTCTTAATTCTGTATTTTCTTGGTCTCTTTATCCACAATCATTGTTTCAATGATTTCTTATAACAAGTGTTTATACATGTGTATGTGCTGGAAAGATTTTTCCTTTAGGTTTCAGCTCACTTATCTCCTTGTCAATTAACATCTCCTCTTAGTGCCCCAAATATTAACAACTAAAACTCAACACCTCAAAAATGAAAACAAAGTAAACAAGATCATCATCACAAATGCATTCCTATATTAGTAAAGGTCACCATTTTTTAACTTGTTGAAGGAGTAAGAAATCTGGAGTTCTACTTATTATCTCATTCTCTGTAGATCTATGTCAATTACAAGACTTGGCCTATTTTAAATAATACATTATACTCAGACTGTCTGCCTCTGCTCTGCCTCACCTTTGCAGCTCCATGTGATACTACACTTCTTTCTATCTTTATGCTCCTGCCACATCATTCTTCTTTAACTGAATGGGCCATTCTTCCTAACATCACCAGGTCTTTACACATCCTAATGTCCTTGCCTGAAACACTCTCTCCCTCGTTTCTTTACCTAAGTAACTGTAGGAATTCAATTTGTAAAATACCTATTCCAATCTGCACTCCCTTAGAGATCTTCAGGGAACTCCTACACTAGCTCAGTTACCTATATGATATTTCTCATAGCACCATGTGGATAATTTACCTTTTCTAGGCAATAATCAACACTGTAATTTAAAAATAATTTCTGTAGTTATTTGACTGATATATGTTTTCTCCAACAATTCTAATTTCCACAAGGATATGTCTATTATTGTTTATCATTTTAGGACTTGACATATAGTAGGCACCCAAACATGTTACTTAAATGGGTGAATCAGACAATAAATTATAGAACACTCAATAAATTGTGTTTAAACAACTGGATATACTTTTGGGAAAATTAACCTTAACTCCCTATGTCAGGCAAATGAAATACTAAACATAAGTAATACGTATAAGGGAATGAAACACAGAAATTGTATTTTTAATCTTTGAGTAAGGCCAAGAAACATAGAAAATAAAGACGAATTTTTAAAAATAATATATTTGGTCAGAAAAAAGAAAAAACAATATTTTAATTTATATAACACCCTTTATTTATTAAAATATGAAAACTACATAACCTATGTATATTGTATAACACATATATATAACGTGATGAAGTCTGATGAAAATATAATCAGTTTCGTCTTAGAATGGTTAATTAGGAGCTTCTCCCACTATAGACAACACCAGTTCAGTTTTTAAACAATGAGCTTGCTATTTTTTATATCCAGTTTTCTCAGTAACAGAGCCAAAAAGACATGAAATAGTAATCTAAAATAATGAGAACTAGCCATGCGGAAGGGAAGCAAGAGCTGGGACTGGGGCTAGGGTGGGGAAGGGAAGAGGTGGGTAAGGGGGCGAGGGTGTGGTTGCAGACGAAGGAGGGGCCATAAGAGCCGGAGCCTAGGATTAGGAGATTGGGAGCAGTGATGCCACCCAGCCACGTTTTCTCCTGCGGCAGAATCTACCCTTCCCTCTTCTACCCCTCTTCCTCGGCTCGTCAGTGGGGGCTGAGGCGGGTAGAATCCAGCCGTCAGGGATCTTAAGAGAAAAACCCAAGATAGAAAAGCATCGGTAAAATTTAAATAAGAAGGGGAGTTAGTCAAGGCAAATGTTCTAAGAGGATAAACCAATATTGAAATTTAATTTGGGTTCCGAGAGTAGAAGAATGTTGGTGACCTATTAAGAGCAAGTTTATTTGAATGCCAGAAAAGAAAGTTTGAGCAGAGCACTGAACTGGAGAAGAGAAGGCACAGACAGGTGCCGATTCAGAGTCGGTACAATCAGGTGCTAAGTTTTTAGGAGATTTCACCTCTAAAACATTTTTTCAATTTTTTACCTCTTCTCCATCTATGTTATTTTTCTTATCTGAGATATTATTTACAGGGTCTTCCCATCTCTTTTATTTCAGTTGTTGGCTTAAAATGCCATAAGTACAAGTTCAATCATGCCGCTTTCCAAATTATTCAGTTGGTGATTCCCTGCTTCAACGCCTTTTTGAAGCACTTGTATAAAGTTGGATGGGTAATAAATCCTTGATTCTAAATCAGGGCTTGAAAGTTTGAGAGGCAGCCTTTGTGATGTATGCTTTGGACACATATCAGAAACCACCGTTATTTAAATTTCCATCCTAATATGTGTGAGGTTCGATAGCAACACTGGTCTCTCCTTTTACCTAAGTTCTGACAGTGAGTTCCTGAATCTCTAAGATGCTGCCCATGGCTTGTGATTTATACAGTGTACATTTTACATTATGTGTTTTATATATTAGTGTACATATTATAATTTATACCAAATTTTTCTTCCCGACCTACAGAAAATCCATCATGACATTTTCAGGCTATTTGGTACAAGAAGTAAAAATACTCAAACTTAATTGAATGTATATTGTTTGCTACTCATTAATTTCATTCCTTAAACTAATAATTATTAAGAGTGTATAATATAGCTGTGTCTCTGCTACACACTGAAGAGAGACGGTCACTGGAGTCCAGTTTTTTAGTCTATTTGAGAAAAATAGAGCCATGGTTATAAGTAATTGTGTAAGGGACAGTGAAATGGGTGTGCAGCTTGAAAGAGAACCACAAAATCAAATCCTGACATGGGTTGAAGTAGGGTGGAGGTTTAAAAATTTTTATTTTAAGAAATAGTAACTGATTTGAGTCCTAAAGAGTTACTAAGAGTTAATGATGTAAGTTAGGGGGAAAGCAGACAAAACAAAGAAAGCAACATAAAATCATGAACAGAGCAAACAGTCCTTGTGGCAACACAAAGCATTAAGAGGGTGGAGAGAGGAAATAAAACTGAAAAGATGGCAGGAGTGAGGAACAATTTTGCATCTGTTTCAGCAGCCTTATTGTGATTTCATAGACAGTGGAAGTTTATCATGTTATGTAAGTAATATGACATTGACCGATTTGAGTTTTAAATATATAACTGGCTGCTGTGCAGAAATGGAATTGGCTTTTAAGAACAAAGACAGTCCTAAGGAGACAGTTATAAGGCAGCAGCCCAGTTCAGGAGAAAAATGATAAAGGTTTTAATGAGAGATGTCATGATCGGATGACATGTAGGATGTTGTAAATAATAATAATAATTAATAATAAAATAATAATAGGTTTAGGAGCGATGCTATCAGGGCTTGATGAATGAGTGAAATTCAGGAGACTAAAAAGGAAAGAGGAGAGGGAAATTTAAGGATGATACTGGCATTTTCTTGGGAACTGAGTTGGCACTAGAGGTAGAGATGACATAACCTTTGGACATCTTTAGCATGAGGTGTCCATCCTCAGAGTCTGGGAATTCATTCCACCCAAACCTGGAATTTAAAATACAAAGGAAAAGGCTCCAAATGACTAAAGTGGGCCTTCTCTGCCATATATCAAACAAATAAGTGGTGGAGTCTCTATAAAAACTTTGATTTAGTTCTTTAAGTCTCTAGATAAAGATGTGAAAACGTTTTGAGTCCCTCCAGCCTTCTTTTCTGTTCAGAAGATCTGCTTTTAAATATAGAAGACAAATCTGTCTTGCTTCTTGTTTCCTGTCTGTCTCAAAACAGAAGTAAAAGTTCTAAGTCAGAACCATCAGTATAAATTAAATTAATTAAATATATCAAAGTTCACATTATTTTCATATACAATTGACCCTCCACATCTGCAGGCTCCACATCCCTATATCACACCAACCACTGATAGAAAATATTTGAAAAAAAATTCCAGAAAGTTTCAAAGAAGCAAAACTTGAATGCACTGCACACTGGCAACTATTTACATAGTGGAGTTTGTTTTTCCTGAATTAAAAAATAATTTTTCTTTTTGATTTTTCTTGGGGTATAGTTGATTTACAATGTTGTGTTAGTTTCTGCTGTACAGCAAAGTGAATCAGTTATACATATATCCACTCTTTTTTAGATTCTTTTCCCATACAGGCCATTATAGAGTATTGAGTAGAGTTCCCTGTGCTACACAGTAGGTCCTTATTAGTTATCTGTTTTATATATAGTAGTGTGTATGTGTCAATCCCAAGCTCCCAATTTATCGTCCCCACCCCCAGGTAACCATAAGTCTATTTTCTACATCTGTAGCTCTATTTTTGTTTTGTAGATAAGTTCATTTGTAGCCTTTTTTTTAGATTCCACATATAGTGTTTACATTGAATTTAAACTATTTTCATAGCATTTCCATTGTATAAGGTATTATAAGTAGTCTAGAGATGACTTAAAGTATACAGGAGGATGAGCAAAGGTTATGTACAAGTCCCTTTTCTACAAGGGACTTGTACATCTGCAGATTTTGTTATACAACAGTGGGGGGGGGGTCCTAGAACTAATCCCCCATGGATACTGAGGGGCAACTGTATACCCAGTTTAAACCTTGTTAAAATCCCTGAAATATTTCCTGAGAAAAAATAGCAAACAGAAAAATCCAACAAAAACTACTTGAAATCTGAGCATTTAGATTCATATAATATGTATTTTTAGGTCTATAAATTCTTCATCCTGTAACAAAATGTATTTCAAGAATTAATGTTTTCTTTTTCAAATGAGCATCAAGTAAATTAATTTCCCAGTAGGAAGACTATATCCAATTGAAATATCAGTACAACTCAAATTGAACATATTTCATGAATTAAATCGCCCACTTTACTAGGTTCTAACAATAATTCAAAGGTATGCAAAAATTTACTCTTCATTTATGAGAAAATAAGACAGTTTGCAATTTTATTCTGAACTTAAAATGGTATATACCATCCTTTTATATTTTTGTACTTTTTATTGTTAGTCTTTTAAAATTCTAGATTTTTGCCACACTTCCCAAGTATACACACAACTAATAATTGAAATGCCAATCTCTACAATCTTGGGTAAGACTTTTTGTAGAATTTAGCTAGATTTTAAACTACATACTTTTAAAAAACTTTGCCAGCCAAAACTTTCAGGAATTTAGTCTTGTATTTCCTCTTTCATTCTCAGTGAATCTGTAGTTGATTTTGTACATCAGTCAAGACAGTATGGTACTGTCACAAAAATAGAAATATAGATCAATGGAATAAGACAGAAAGCCCAGAGATAAAGCTGGGCACCTACGGTCATCTAATCTATGACAAAGGAGGTCAGAATATACAATGGAGAAAAGACCCTCTCTTCAATAAGTGGTGCTGGGAAAACTGGACAGCTACATGTAAAGGAATGAAATTAGAACACTCCCCAACCCCATACAAAAAAACAAACTCAAAATGGATTAAAGACCTAAATATAAGGCCAGACACTATGAAACTCTTAGACAAAACATAGGCACAATACTCTGAGAAATCGCAGCAAGATCTTTTTTGATCCCGCTCCTAGAGTAATGAAAATAAAAACAAAAATAAATAAATGGGACCTAATTAAACTTCAAAGCTTTTGCACAGCAAAGGAAACCATCAACAAAAAGAAAAGAAAACCCACAGAATGGGAGAAAATATTTGCAAACGAAGTGACTGGCAAGGGATTAATCTCCAAAATATGCAAACAGCTCAGCAACTCAATGTAAAAAGAAACAACCCGATCAAAAAATGGGCAGAACACCTAAATAGACATTTCTCCAAAGAAGACATACAGATGGCCAAGAGGCACATGAAAATATGCTCAACATCACTAATTACTAGAGAAATGCAAATCAAAACTACAATGACCTATCACCTCACACCAGTCAGAATGGCCATCATCAAAAAACCTACAAACAGTAAATGCTGGAGAGGGTGTGGAGAAAAAGGAACCCTCCTACACTGTTGGTGGGAATGTACAGCCACTACAACGTACAAATTGATACAGCCAGTATGGCGAACATTATGGAGGTTCCTTAAAAATACTAAAAATAGGGCTACCATATGACCCAGCAATCCCACTCCTGGGCATATACCTGGAGAAAACCATAATTCAAAAAGATATATGCACCCCAGTGTTCATTTTAGCACTATTTACAATAGTCAGGACACGGAAGCAACCTAAATGTCCATCAACAGATGAATGGATAAAGAAGATGTGGTACATATGTATATATGTGTTACATATATACAATGGAATATTACTCAGCCATAAAAAAGAACAAAATAATGCCATTTGCAGCAACATGGATGGACCTAGCAATTGTCATACTGAGTGAAGAAAAACAGTATCATATGATATCACTTATATGAGGAATCTAAAAAAGAAAGGGTACAAATGAACTTATTTACAAAACAGAAGTAGAGTCATGGATGTAGAAAACAAACTTATGGTTACCAGGGGACAGGTGGGGGTTGGAGGAGGAATAAATTGGGAGATTGGGATTGACATATACACACTATTACTATATATAAAATAGATAACTAATAAGAACCTGCTGTATAGCAAAGTGAAAACTACTCAGTACTCTGTAATGGGTAAAGAATCAAAAAAAAAAAAAATAAGAGTGGATATATGTATATGTATAACTGATTCACTTTACTGTACACCTGAAACTAACACAACATTGTAAATCAACTATATGCTAATAAAAATTTTTTTAAATGACCCTCACTTACTTTAGGTTAAAGGAATTTTGACAAATCTATTTTCTAAAAATAGAAAGCAAAACAAAGAGCTAAATATTAAACAATTATTAAATATAAAAGAATTAAATATTAAAGATTTTAAAAAATATTAAAATTTTTTTTAAAATTAAATATTTAAATATTAATTTAAATATTAAAGAATTAAATACAAATATTCAGTAGAATAAGTAGCTTTTTAAATATATTAATCTCTGATAAATCTTATTCCTATGTACAGAAATTTCAAGTTTGTAAAGTATAATTCTTTGGTTCTATAATGGAACGTTAATTAAGACAACCTACTTTTAAAACACATCACTTTCAATCAGAAAGAAAAGGGAGAAAAGAAATTAAAGATGTGAGTGAAATTGATATATTGAAAATCTGCTAGGAAGACTTCTGCAAGCAACTTGAGAAATAGATGACTACGTCAATTTGTTTTAATTAATTTTTTTAAATTTCTGCTTTTTGTTATTATTGATATTTCTTTGCATTTTTTACATTCTTTGTATATTATGTGGTAAACCATTTATCATTTATATTTCCCACTGTATTTGTTCTAAACGCTTATTTCCACAGGTCACAATTGTAAATGAGTAGATTTTGAAATATAAAAAAAAGACTCCCAAAGACTAAGTATTTATGACAAATGATATGTTTTTTAATTCATTTATATAACTCTCAGAAAATCAAACAGGTTCTGAGTTTCTAAGTTTTCTGTGCTTCTCTGTTTTTTCTCCTTTAACTCTAGACTCTGGCTTCTATCATGAAGTCATTTATCAGTTTCTGTCACAAAAAAAAAGAGTTATGAATAACATGAAGCGCCAATAGAAGAAAGGCAGGCAGGTCTTGAATATGGAATGTTATTGAGATGTGCAAACCTCATCAGTTTTTTTTTAACTTTCTTCTGAGTGTTTAGCACAGACAGGCTTCTCACACACACATGAAGAGGACATAGTGCAGGTATCCATGCCAACAGTGTTCACATTTGCATACACACAATTCCCCTGGAAATCCGTACTTGGCTTTGGTAGACTCCTGAGAAATTTAGAAAACACAAGTCACTGGCCACTCACTGTGTTCAAATTAAGTAGCATTACTTAAGAACGTGTTATGTGAAACCGATTATACCTGGCGCTGTAGGGAACTCAAGGGAGTAAAGGCACTCTCCCTCTTTGCAAAGAACTCATACATGTATATATACAAAAAGAGATAGACATTAAGTCATAAATAAGCTTCACAAAATGTGATAGTTATTTATGAGTATTTATAAGTGGGAAAAGGTACACCTGTATAGAGAAGAAGAGAATGGTCCAGCTGGAAAATTATGGCAATAGCAGGAAAGACAGGACATATGATCTGGGGTACATAATTAAGTTTACGTACAGATTAGCATGATAGAAACCACATGCATGTACAGCTACCATTGGAGGAGGGATATTTACTTATAAATACATTAGATATAAAAGCTAGCCAAAATTAGTAATGAAATTTAGAATATATATGTATATGTATATATGTGTGTGTGAGCGAGTGTGTGTGTGTGTTTATCCTTAAATAACCTGGATTTGAACTACGCAGTTCTACCTATATGCGGATTTTTTCAACGGTAAATACTACAGTACTACAGGTTGGTTTAACTGTGGTTGGTTTAACATGTAGTTTTGGAACTGCCTATAGAAGGGTAGACTATAAGTTCTAAGCAGATTTTCCACTACATGGAGGGGTTAGTGCCCCTAACACCCTTGCATTATTCATGGGTTAACTGTATATGTAATATTTCAGGACACTTGCCTCTGCTCTGATAATGTTCATTTTACTTTAATTCACATTTTACTTTAATTTACCACTGATATAAATGCCAGAGGGTAGATGTTATCAAATATGCTGATTGAATTTAGTCCTTTACTAAAGGTCTAGATTATAAAGAGCATTTTAGATCCATGTTAACAAGACTATTTTTCATCAACTCTAGAGCAAAGCTGGTTGTTCAGTACTATCTTAAAAAAAAAAAAAGGCAAAGCTTATTTCGTGATTTATTAAATGCATAGTACATTTCTTTTAAAAATGCCAAAGGAACTAGAAAAAAAATTCTGAACTGTGTTGGGCATATTAAATCGCCAAAATATTTCATATGTTATTTCATTCATTCATTCAACATACCTACTGAATGTTCTATGTTCCAAACATTGTACAAGGTTTGAAGCAGAGGAAAACTTTCAATTTACAAAATTCCAGTAATTAAAATGATCAACAATAAAGTTAGAATAGACTAACAATTTGATGCAATAGTGCAGGCAAGGCTGGGAAAATATTCAAGAATATTTACACATAAAATATTTACACAAACTATGAAATACTTAAGGGACATGTAAAAAGGCTAAAATTATTTAAATATTAAATTTTAGCATATGATAAATGACATTAAAATCAGTGATGAAAGTAAAATGAATCATTTAAACAATACTGACAATTGATTACTTAATTGAAATACATAGAGAGACATATAATTATATCTACATTTGAACATACATGTTTCAGCTTTCTACCTTATGTCTTAAAATAAATTTCAAATGAACAAAGACAATCAATCTCATTATACTTCAATGTTAACCATTTGTTCATATAATAAAAGCAAATAAACTTAAAAGGACAAATTATTAAAGGAAAACACTGGTAAGATATGTGTGCAAGAGAAGTCACAAACTTAATATATAAGGAATCATACCAAGAAATAAAAGGTAAATATTATAAAATGGTCAAAAGTATTATTATAAGTTATAAGAAAAACAGCCTCACTAACCATAAGAATAATATAACCTAAAGGAACAAAATAAAAATAATCAGCTATCAAAATTATCAAACTTTAAAATATTATCTAAGATTGGCACACAGTGATGAAACAGCTTGAAAACATTTTTTCTGCCATAGCTGTCTAATGCAGTGTTTCTGAATAGCAATAGAAAAATATGTACTTAAAACCAAAAAAAAATCCCAAATTATTTGGCTGAGGAAAGACAATTTTATCTATACTTCTTCCCAATAAAAATACCAGAGAGGTCCCCATATTCATACTAATGATATTCTTCCCCACATTATATTTCTTATCTGAAATTGTAATCATTCAGCTCATCTAATAATAAGGGTATATTTACACTAATTATGAAATATCTAAGTGACTTTATGATTTACAAAATTGCTGACAGTATAGTATGAAATAAAAACAAGAAATAAAGAGGTCTAAATTCAATCCCTCTTTGAGAAGAGAAATGATCTTCTCTATTTCCTCAAGCTCTTTAGGCCAAAGGATCTTCTCTATTTCCTCAAGCTCCTTAGGCCAAAGACATTGAAAAAGGAGTAAGGAATTGGATTTTATACCAGAAACTTACAGGCCAGGAGAAGGAAGGGAGCCATCCTCCCACTTCCATTGATTGTCCTCTTCATTATAAGACAGGCCAAGCCAAGTGTGATTTGCTGCAAGTAACTTCATGATGTACTACATGGAACCAAAATACACAAAGGTGTTAATACTAAGAGTGCGTTAGAGATAAAAATATAGAACTTGTGTCTAAAGAATCATAAAAATAAAAATAATGCAGTCTATATATGCCCACTGATAAATAAAACATTAAAAAATATTTCAGTTCTTCAGTGTCTGTGCATTTCTTAAACCAGGAATTAAACACCAAGAAGAAAAAAAAAAAAAAAGACAGAGCTAATAGAAAATTTTATTTTATTTTTTTTAGCTTAGTTCCAGTAATGATAAAGGTTTTTATTTCCCCAGTGTATTTTAGAAATATTTAAGTTGTAAAAAGAAAGGGCACAGCATTAACTGTATTGTAATTTCATCCGATTTTTTACACTTACATATATTTTTTAAGTCTATCACACAAATGCATGCACTTGGTTTTAGAAGTCAAATGATGCTAAATATTGATATATACAAAATAGTAGTCATTTCCTCCCTCAATGAATGCCATTCTCCAGAGGCAATTAACTGTTCCTAACTCTTTATTAGTTCTATGACTTCCTATTTTATGAAGGCAGAATTTTTAGTCTCATGCCCTATCTTCTCACCTCCTGTATCCTTTTGATATAGTTATTTCACAGTTTTTACTAGGTAAAATTTACCATACTTTTACTAGGTAAATATTATTTTTTTCTGAACCGAATAGTAAGCGATGATTATAATAGAAAATTTTATATTTAAGAAGACACCACACCAAGATATGAATTACTTTCTTATTTTATCATTTATTTAATGTTGTGCCTATTCTTAGAGCTTGAGATATATCATTGAACAAAAATGAGAAAGATCCCTGCTTCTGGGGGATGTGGGCCAGATAGAAGTAAAAAACATAGGTGTAAATGATATGATACATAAGAAGGTGACAAGTGCTATAAAAAGTTAAAGCAGGATAAGAATGCCTAAAAGCACAGAGGAGGGTCTGGCGGTGGGGTGGGCACTGGTACACAGGTTGCAATTTTTTTTTTTTTTTTTTTTTTTAGTACACGGGCCTCTCACTGTTGTAGCCTCTCCCGTTGCGGAGCACAGGCTCCAGACGCGCAGGCTCAGCGGCCATGGCTCACGGGTCTAGCCGCTCCGTGGCATGTGGGATCTTCCCGGACCGGGGCACGAACCTGTGTCCCCTGCATCGGCAGGCGGACTCTCAACCACTGCGCCACCAGGGAAGCCCGACACAGGTTGCAATTTTAAGTAAGGTTGCCGGGACAGGTCTCATTAAGAAGGTGACAACTGAATAAATAGTTGAAGGACATGAAGTAGTTCGCCATGGTTGCATCTGAGAGAAGAGTTCTGCATGCAAACACAGTGTTTCTGCAGTGAATGCATGCATGGTGTGTTAGGAAAGAAAGGTGTGTTGATGTGGAGCACGCCAGGGAAAGATGAGTGGAAAACAAAGCAGGAGAGTGCCCCTTACCCTGGTTTCAGAGCTGCAGGTGAGCCCTTCCTTCTCCTGGTGGCTACTATACACTTATCCCAGAAGTAAAGAATGAACTACAATCTCACCATCAATCTACTCCTTTCTGTCTTTAAAAATGTAGCATTCAAAGAGATGCAAAGATCCGAACACTCTAACCAAGAAACAATTTGCACAGTTTGGTGGTAGCAGTGGTCTCTGTATTGTACCCAGTGACTCAGAGAAGGTCCACACCTGTCTCCTAGGAAAGAAAATATTTACAACTCAGAGCCCACAGAACCTCACAAACAAGGCCTCATGTCTTCACACGTTCTCCCACTTCAAAGAATGAGGCTGTTATTAAAAATTACTATGTACTCAGAATTTTCTCACTTCCAAATTACCTTGTTCCACATTTAGTTCTTGTAGAGCCTCAGTGATATACTCATTCTGTTTTTGGAGCTGCTGTAAGATTTCTATATAAGACAACAAGACTTAACATTAGATAGGAATACACATGTCATCTGATTTTTTACTGTGCAAGAGTCATAATAATAATAATGATCAAGTGGCAAAATGTACAAATAATTTTAGTCCAACTCCCTTCCCTACTTAATTAGCTTCATCTCTGGCTGAAGTAATCAGCTGCTTAGAAACCATCCTTTTAAAATGCACAACTTAGTTATTATAGTCAGCAATACTGTATTATAAGCACAAAGTTGCTAAGAGATTAAAACTTAATTGTCAACACAAAAAGGAAATGATAGTTATGTAACATGATAAAGGTGTTAGCTAACACTATTGTAGTAATCATACTGCAATATATAAATGTATCAAACACACATGTTGTACCCCTCCAAATTACACAAGGTTATACATCAGTCATATCTCAGTAAAAAAAAAAACAAAACAGTTTTTTAACATGACGAATCACTAATGGACTTTCAGATGGTTCATTTAATTTTTCACTATAGGTTCAATACCTCAAGGGAAAAAAAAACCCTACCATTTTAATGCAAGACCTTTGTAAAATATTTATTTATCACAACATAGACTATTTTTATATTATAATTTAATTAGCATAAAAGCAGCTTTATGATTACTCTATTATTGTAAGTGCCTCTCCTTAGGAGGCACTCAGAAACTATGAAAACACCACTGCTTTTCAGATATTTGAGTTCTTCCATTTTCATGCTCCCTCAACATCTTGCACATCTACTGCACACCTTGAAACTTTGGTTTATTTTTGGTCTATATATTTTCTCTAAGCCTCCCAAGGGCAGGGTTCATATTGTATTTATCCTTGATCACCAGCCACGTGGCTGGCATCTGGTGTGCACTGAATAAATGTGAATGATTAACTGAATGAACGAATTAATTAATTAATACAAGAGGCTATATTTGGTAAATGTGAGACACTCAGTTTCAGAATATCCATGAAGAACTAAGAGGCAAGAAGCCATCAAAACCACCATGCTGCTCTATTAGCTCCCATTGCATTATGCAACCAACCATTTTATGGCTGCAACAAGAAAAACAATCTAGCATTCTAAACTATCTAAAGATGGTTTGTTCTAGATCTAACATTACCTTTATTTTGCTCAAGAGCTTTTAGGACCTGAAGAAAGTTTTCCTCTTTGTTTTGCAAAGACTCAGTCTGTTGGATAAGGCTCTTCATCTTGCTCTCTGATTCCCGAACACTTTGAAAGTCTGGAACAAGCATTCCAGATGAGTATAAAACACATGCTCAGTTATGAAACAGTAGGGTATTAGATTGTGAAGCTTAATTTCTATAGTAGATCTTTAATAAAGTTCCCCATAAATGTTTTCAAAAACTGCAAAAAGATATTTGGCTAAGTATGTTTTCATTTATCCACTATTATTTCTAACGTCTATGCCTAAATCTAAAATATCATCCTAATTCCTTATAAGATTAAGTGTGTGTTTATATGAACAGGACAGTGGTTCAACTGAATTAAAATAGATGACAACAGCAAGAACCAAGTCTCAAATGAATCTTTTGGCATCATGCCTTGATGTAATGTGTAGAATTTCACTTCCTAATCAAATTTTAGAATTCTGAATTTCAAGCTAAATTTATCAATGAGAAACTACTATTTTTTTCCATATTCATAAGTCTTTATTATCTTTAAATAACCTTGGCTGCAAACATTTACAGACCAGAAATATTTACTGAAAATATCTGTAAATTCTTTCTAGCTTTTTTTTTTTACATCTTTATTGGAGTATAATTGCTTTACAATGGAGAAACTACTATTTTAAAATAACCAGTTGTGAACAATTTTAATAATAATCCAAACATTCTGTTGGTCTAATTTAGGATGCTGCAGGAATGGGCAGTTTGAACAAACTGAAAAATTCCTTTTTATTTTCAACATAAAGACAGTTACAAATTCATCGAGCTTAATATATAGTAACTTCTAACTTTCAAAATACTGATAATAATCATTACACTCAGTAAATTCTGCAGTAATTTCAACAATATAGCTTCCCTGGAAAAAAAAAAAACGTGGTTACTGAGAACTCACAAGGTTAAATTCATTCATATAGTAAAAAGTTGTGATACTTTTCATGTCATTTTTTCCTGTTCTCCATTCAGTATGGCAATAAAACATTTACCAAAAACTATTCTCTGGGAATGGTTTAATGAAATATGATCATCTGACAAATAGTCTATTATTTCTTTTCTCCCAATAGGTCAGACTTACAGTGATAACCAAAGAATCCACACAACATCAAGAGCAGCAGGCTGAACACTCCCAGGATCACAGGGGTTATTCCACATAGAGAGAAGGAAAAACGAGAGGCTAAGAAACAGAGTGAGGGAAATCAGAGGTAATGTAAACTCCTGCTATTTGAAAGACTAATATCATTATTTTCCTTTTATTATTGTTAAAATGCCCACATTTTCTGAAAAATAATGCCCAATGTGTGAATTACTATGAACTATTAGGCTGAATGACAGGGGGAAAAAACTATTTTGGAGGATGTGCAGAAAAGAATTAAAGTAGCAGACCTGACTTGTTATCCTGAAAGGCCCGCTTACAAGGCTGGCCTTGGCTGGCATCTGGAAAGCTACATTTCAGTAGGGTTTCCACAACCATTAATTGATAGGCACGGCTTACCATGTCTCCACTGTTTGTGCAAACAATATAGCTTGTGCTGAACCGTTGTTTTCCTTCAGGAAGTCTGTAATTTTGTTACATGCCAGCTGGAAGCTGCCTGTGTGATTAACCCCCAGTAAATACCCTGAACATTGATTCTCTAATGAGTTTCCCTGGTTGGCAACATGTGACACATAGTCCCAACTTGTTGCTGGGGAATTCGTGGGACCTGTGTGACTCTACTGGGAGAGCACCCTTGCAAGCCTGAGCTTGGTCTCCCCAACACTTCACTCCATGTGCCTTTTCCATTTGCTGATGATGCTTGTTAGCCATTCATTGTCGTAAATCTCAGCTAGGAGTACAACTGTATAGAGTCCTGCGAGTTCTCCTAGTGAGACATTAAACCTGAGTGTGTCTTTGGGGACTTCCAGCACAGGTGAAAATTTTACATACAGGCATTATTAAATATCCTTAAACCAGACACAAAATTTCAGTTCAGATTACATTATCCTCATTAATATGATCAGATGGAGAAATGCTTAACAATTTTAAATCTGTGTTATTATTAAGATAGAACTCTTTATTTGAACTTGATGTAGTAGTATGTTCCTTTCATAAAGAATTACAGGAAATCTTAGTGAATGTTTTAAAGGGATGATATTTGGTTTTAGGTCAAACAACATCTATAATGTATTCAATTTCACAAAAATAATATGCTACATCCCCACATTCTAGAAACTAAACTTTCAGAGATCATTGTTAATAGTCTTTTATTGGTAAGTTTATTTCCTTCCAAAATAAATGTATAAACTCCAGTGTAAAAAAGATATTTCTTTATATTTTGGAAGAATTGTATTTCTGAAACAAGGTTAAAAAATTGCTGTCAAGAGAATGGTTATATTCATGACTAATACCCAAATCATTTCTTTAACTTTCTGAATCATATAACTTGGTGGTTATCAACCAGAGGAAAGTTTGTTCCCCAGGGGACATTAATAAATATCTGGAGAAATTCTTGGCGTCATAACTGACAGGCGGGTGGTACTGACATCTAGTGCATGGATGCCAAGAATGGTGCTAAACATCCTACAATCACTAAACAGTGTCCCACAGCAAAGAGTTACCTAGCCCAAAATGTCATTAGTGCCGAGCTTGGAAAACCCTGTTCTATTAAAACATGTTAAGTTTAATTATGATCAAAAGGAGGCATCATGTAATAGGGTTCTACCTTTCTTTGCCTTTTTTACAAATTTTCTGAGTTTTAAACCTTGAACAAGCTTAAGTCCCTCAGTTTCATGTGAGAAAACAAATCTAAATTTGGACCAATGGCTTCTTTCATCTTTAACTATGCTCTTTAATATATGAAAATTTCAAACCTGTCAGAAAATACACTTTCGTTTTACTTCTATATATGTTTTTTGTTGTTGTTGTTGTTTGCGGTACGCGGGCCTCTCACTGTTGCGGTCTCTCCTGTTGCGGAGCACAGGCTCCAGACGCGCAGGCTCAGCTGCCATGGCTCACGGGCCCAGCCGCTCCGCGGCCTGTGGGATCCTCCCGGACCGGGGCACGAACCCGCATCCCCTGAATCGGCAGGCGGACTCTCAACCACTGCGCCACCAGGGAAGCCCTCTATGTATGTTTTGAAAATGTTTTAATCTTTGTATTTTCTCTAAATTTTAAAATTTCCGAATAGTAACAAGTAGAGAAACATAAAATGGAAGATGTATCTAAAGATAACAAAAAGAGACCGTAAATGAATAAAATCTGGTATATCTACTTTACCATCCACATTGGTGTGCTCAGGAATCGGGCGCCATTCATCCTCAGGTGGAGGAGGAGGAAGGGCAAGAGGCTCTTCCACATCCACAATAGGGATTGTCTCTGTCTGCTCTGTGTTTTCTTTTAGCATAGAAAATATATAATTACTTTATAACCTTGTAAAGCAAGTGAGATTAGAACTTAAGAGATTCATTACCATTTTCAAAGATCACTGGAAATACAAATATAGTAGTAGTAAAATCAAAGATACTCAAAACACATTTCCACTCGACAGCCCATCCAGCTTTCCTAAAAGTATTTAAACTGGTTGATTACACTTTGGATCAAGTCAGGAAATAGATAATTATTTCTTTTAAATATATTTAAAGGCACTCTTTCAGGTATATGTGGGAAATATTAAAAATACAATGCCCCTAGTATAATCATAATCAGCACTTATGACAAACAAAAACAACAAAACTTTTATTTCCATTGAAATGGCACAGGACATTTAGATTTTAAAAAAATACCTGGAGGTTGATCACAGTCTGAAGCAGTTGACATTGTGGAGACTTTTGGATGATTTCTTTATCCCAAAGGTGAAGGAGAGCTTACAAAGTTGTTGGCGGATGAATGAAGAGATATTTCTTCCACTATCCTCCTACAGTTGATGACAAGTCCAGACCTCTCAGGTGGTACAGCTACTTACAGTTGTATGAAACTAACTCAATTTGGTAAAAACCACAGAGGAAATATGAATCTCTAACTGGATATTTTCTAATAGGTATACAAAAATAAAATCACGTCTACTTAACTAAACTATGTACAACAAGCCTTTAAATACCATCTGGTTTGTACAGGTAATAGTCCATCACTCCAGAAATAAATTAGGAAAAGCCACTGTCATAAATAATATAATTGAGTAGTCTAGAGTGAAAATTTTTATGAGAACTGAGTATGCAGTAAAGGAGACACAGGTATATGGAAACTAAGGTTCTAGACAACCAGAGGAATTTTTAAAAGGAATAATGCTGTAAATAACATATCTGTTCATCAAAGGTGGAGTTAAATGACTGCTTATATAAAAAGGCATTTGAAGAGAGAAATCACATCATAAAACCTATATGTCCAGATAGTGACAGTTTGGCTTAAGGTTTTTTGGTATTACCTCCACCCTGACTTTGTTTCAGAGGAAAAACAAATTCTATTCATATAAATATGGTTGGGTAGCCACCGACAATCTACCTTTTGCTCTTTACTGCTCAAGTGAAAAAAGTTCAATATTTGTAGTGGGAATAAATAGATATTGTACACAAACAAAAATAGACCTAAGACTCTTATCAGGGCTATAACCTCATAGAAACTAATGTATGTGTGAGTCAGGCGAAACCACACAAGATGCCTCAGATACAGGCAGTGGTCATAAGTTTCCCACGGTCTCATGTCCAGTTCAGATCAAAAGGTCTTACAGATAATCCTAAAAATATATCACATTTTATCTTTTAATGTATGAAATACAAGGTTGGTTGACCAAGAAGAATATTATAACATTCCTGTTCATTCAAAGATCTCAGTAGGGGCTTCCCTGGTCGCGCAGTGGTTGAGAGTCCGCCTGCCGATGCAGGGGACACGGGTTCGTGCCCCGGTCCAGGAAGATCCCACATGCTGCAGAGTGGCTGGGCCCGTGAGCCATGGCCGCTGAGCCTGTGTGTCCGGAGCCTGTGCTCCACAACGGGAGAGGCCACAACAGTGAGAGGCCCGCATACCACAAAAAAAAAAAAGATCTCAGTAAACCAAGGGTAGAGATAGAAGAGATTTTATAAAAAATATTCTACAACGATTATCCGCCTATATTGTAATTCATTTTTATTTTGTTTACTTTCTGACTCTAAATTGAAAAATCTGGTGTCACCTTCAAGATGGCGGAGGAGTAAGAGGTGGAGATCAACTTCCTCCCCACAAATACATCAGAAATACATCTACATGTGGAACAACTCCTACAGAACACCTACTGAATGCTGGCAGAAAACCTCAGACTTCCCAAAAGCCGTGTGGCTGACAGGGTCTTGGTGCTCCGGCCGGGTGTCAGGCCTGAGGTGGGAGAAGCGAGTTCAGGACATTGGTCCACCAGAGACCTTCCAGCTCCACATAGTATCAATCAGCAAGAGCTCTTCCAGAGATCTCCATCTCAACACTAACACCCAACTCCACTCAACAACCAGCAAGCTACAGTGCTGGGCACCCTGTGCCAAACAACTAACAAGACAGGAACACAACGCCACCCATTAGCAGAGAGGAGGCCTAAAATCATAATAAGGTCACAGACACCCCAAAACACACCACCGGACGCAGTCCTGCCCACCAGAAAGACAAGATCCAGCCTCATCCACCAGACCACAGGCACTAGTCCCCTCCACCAGGAAGCCTGCACAACCCACTGAACCAACCTTAGCCACTGGGGGCAGACACTAAAAGCAACGGGAACTACTAACCTGCAGCCTGCAAAAAGGAGACCCCAAACTCAGTAAGTTAAGCAAAATGAGAAGACAGAGAAACACACAGCAGATGAAGGAGCAAGGTAAAAGCCCACCAGACTAAACAAATGAAGAGGAAATAGGCAGTCTACCTGAAAAAGAATTCAGAGTAATGCTAGCAAAGATGATCCAAAATCTTGGAAATAGAATGGAGAAAATACAAGAAACGTTTAACAAGAACCTAGAAGAAATAAAGAGCAAACAAACAATGATGAAAGACACAATAAATGAAATTAAAAATTCTCTAGAAGGAATCAATAGCAGAATAACTGAGGCAGAAGAATGGATAAGTGATCTGGAAGATAAAATAGTGGAAATAACTACTAAAGAGCAGAATACACAAAAAAGAATGAAAAGAATTG
Source organism: Globicephala melas (assembly GCF_963455315.2). Classification (NCBI taxonomy): domain Eukaryota; kingdom Metazoa; phylum Chordata; class Mammalia; order Artiodactyla; family Delphinidae; genus Globicephala; species Globicephala melas. Next base: position 94,224,582 of record NC_083323.1, on the reverse strand, counting down.
AGGACAGTCTCAGAGACCTCTGAGACAACATTAAACGCACCAACATTTGAATTATAGGGGTCCCAGAAGAAGAAGAGAAAAAGAAAGGGACTTAGAAAATATTTGAAAAGATTATATTTGAAAACTTCCCTAATATGGGAAAGGAAATAGTCAATCAAGTCCAGAAAGAGCAGAGAGTCCCGTACAGGATAAATCCAAGGAAAAACACTCAAGACACATATTAATCAAACTATCAAAAATTAAATACCAAGAAAAAAATATTAAAAGTAGCAAGGGAAAAACAACAAACAACATACAAGGGAATACCCATAAGGTTAACAGCTGATCTTTCGGCAGAAACTCTGCAAGCCAGAAGGGAGTGGCAAGACATATTTAAAGTGATGAAAGGGAAACACCTACAAGCAAGAAGGTAATTTGTAAGGTGAAGCATAATCGTACTAAAGACTAAGAGAGCTATTTTGAATATGAAAGATTAAAGAATTAGTGAACTATTTAGAAATAATGGGGCATATATGTTTCATGATGAAAATAATTATTACATTATATCATTGGTTAAAAAAGAAAAATTGCTGTAAAGAGGTATAATATTGTAAAGAAAAATGATAAAGAAGTAGATCAGAGAACTGACTTTTTGTTTAAGTGCAGAAAGTTAGTGATTAGGAAGAAATGGAAATGTTTGATGGACTTCCAAATGTGAGAAGTTAAGGCCTAAGCAAATGTTTTCAAGTTCTAATATTCCAATTACAGTGGTGTTGAGTGTTGAGCTTACCAGATGGTTGTTTCAGATGAAGTCTCTAGCAGTTCGAGAGAGCAAGACAAGAATAAGAAGGGACTATAACAAAGCCAGAAAGAACATATAGCCAGAACATAAATAATATTCCTCTTTCTCAGGCTACATAGGGTTATTTTTTTATTACACTCATTCTGTTTGAAAATTTCCGTAACAACTTGTTTTTACATCAAAATAGGTTTTTCTTTTGTCATCATTTCTCCATACTAGAACTCAATGTAAAACTCTTGCAAATGTACCAGTCTAAAATGGGTTTTTTTGAAGGAATGAAATCCACAATTGAAATACATTTCTTTATTGTGTTTTTTACCATTATTGAATGGTGAAAACAGATAAAGCTATCAATCCTTTTCCACTGAGTTGAAACATATATATTCCAACTGCACTGTCACCGTTTATCCATTACACCATTGGAAATGCCACTTTAGACCACTAAGGGGGAAGCCAATATATTTCTACTCTTTATAATTAGAGTACAGACTGAAGGAGAAGGGAACCAAAAACCTCAAAACCTGAAGTTTATATAGAGAGAGTATATTTAGAGAATATAGAGTATACTTGTATTGGAATGAACTGAAAAAAGACTGTAAAAAGTATATGTTCTGAAAAAAATGTTTCAAAGAATAAAGCAATTGAATTTAGATATATTTTAAAGGAACCAGGGATTGACTAGCTCTTCATCTAATAAAACTTAACATCTGAAAACTTTATTTTTCAAAATCTCCTTCAGATAACTGGGGAGAATAATGAACTATTAGTATTCATGTATTAATATTTCCACTTAGCTAACACTAGCATAGTTTAGAAGATGGATTTAAATATCCCATTACATACAGTTTCTATTTAGAGCCCAAACTAGTGTCTAATCTATATAGGGATTATATTTAGAATCATAGTATTTGGTGGTGGTCATAGTGGTGATGGTGGCCTTTTTGGTGCTTTTTTCTTTTTTAAGTTCAGTGTTGAATTCTGTGCAAAATGGGCATGGCCCTTTAAATTATATTGCCCATTCATCTCCCTTGCTTAAAAACTGCCTTTCTCCGTAGACGATGCAAATTGTGAAGCCTGAAGTACAAATATGAACTGCTTTCTCACATGTTCATGAAGAGCTGGCAAATACTGAAGCTTCTTTGATAACAAGAGCCAATAACATATAGAGCCCAGAAGAGTCGTCTTGAGCTACAGCTCACACAACTGTGCCATTCGCCCACTGGGGTTCACCTCTTCCATTGGGACCAGATTCCAGCAGAAACTACCACACTGACACAGGTATCACCAACTATATCTATAGCTGTCGCTCTCAGCTTATCTCATCGTTACTAGTGCGTATACGGAGCACAAAGAATAGAGATTTTAAAAAGTAATCCAGTAAATTTAATCTTGTAGAAAAAGAACTAACCCATTCAGGTTTAAAACTCACTTTACAAGGTAAATTACCTCAGATTTTTTCATGGTTTACCATTGAATATAACTGATAGCACTGTTAGAAAATATTTCAGCATATCTCTCAGATTAACTGAGTTAATAAAGCAAATGGTCACATCGATGAAGCCAGGATATGAATAATAAAATAATTATTTAATCAGTAATTAATTGTTCTTGTCTGTATAATAGTGTGTTTCTCTATTTCACATCCAAATCTAGAATTTTCTTATTTATGTGATATAGCTTCCATATTCATGAGATATTACAAACTTGGTAAAGACTTTTTAAAGGCATTATAAACCTATTTCTGCACAATCATGTTTTCTTATGAGAAGTTATCTTGTGGGAAACTATTAAATGTTATAAGTGAATATTATGAACACACGAAGGCCTATATATTTTCATCAGTATAAAAGACAACAACAGGGCATAATTCTCTGAGGAAATAAAATATATAAAAAGTGTTTTATTTGATGATACGCTGGCAAACTAGTGAACATAAGAATTTTAAAACTTTTTGTGTTATCAGAATTCTATTCTATATAAATTGCTTTGATTATAAAAATGATATTTGAAATACTTGAAATAAATTAACTTTTCAAAAAATTTGCAAGTAAAGTTAATATTTCAAGGAGAATTGGTTGCTTTTAGCCTATGCCTTCAAATATTATGGGCACAATGCTACACACCCCACAAGAGTACAACTAAACTAATTTGCATCCCAATTGTAGGTCTTTCATTTTTAACAACTTGTTGGAAGAGATTCTTCAGGAGATCACGGAAAGTAAACTATCTTTAATCATAAAAAAAGAGTGAAGATAAATAGAAAAAAAATCAGGAGAACTCCTGAAAGAGAAATTTTAGAATAACCTACTATGTAACACTAGTTATCTTTACAATACAAAATGACTCATAAAAATTATCTTTTTATTTTTCTGGATAGGGACAGTTTTTTTTTTTGGGGGGGGGACAGTTTTTAAGTGTAGTATAAACATTTCATAGATCATAGCACTGTTACCCTTTTAAAGTTAAATACCACATTTGGAGAACTCCAGGTAACAGGTGAAATGACATCTAAAGAGATGCTGGTAACTGATAATTTTAGGAATGGGAAAGAAAATAATCTGAGGCAAAAATCTTTCTTGGAAGAAAATTGCAGAAGTAAAATCATGCATCAGTATTTAAATGGTATGAAATAGTGATTTCAATAATACACAGAGAACTCAGAAAGACAGAACCTGAAAACTTAGTTTCAAAAAAACCTGTTGATGTCTGCATCTTAGAATTGTATCTCAAAAATGTTTAGAGATGAATGAAAAACACCCAGGATATGCAGAGTTGAAACACATCCCTTCCAAGAAGCAGATGCAGAAAGTGAGTATTTTTTTCTCCCAGTCCCTACTGAACTCTGATATTATTTTCTTTTCCTTGTTAAATAATTTTTCTAAAGAATGTCATTATAATTTAGCATATGGCACATTATGTCTAACTCTTTTTCAAGATTTTGTTACTTAAAAGATTTACCTGATGGACTTCACATGGTAAGAAGAAAACAAGTATATAGATCTCCTCGATTTGGAAAAAATCCTATTCTGTCAACTCCCTTCACACATACTGATAACTTACATGCTTTCCAAGAAACAGTGTGACTATGGTGTGGTAACCACGTCTCTCTTTTAATCTCCAGAGACAAAAGAGCAGCTAATTTACGCAGAAGCAAAAATATGCGCTACAAAGTCCAATCGGACAAAGATAACAAGAACTGAATCACCTGAAGAAAAAGGTAAAGTTTATGTAGAGGACCTAGCTTACCTGTCCTCCAATTGCTCAGCTTACCACGGCCTCAAATAACTAAGTTAGCCTGCCCAGTTTCATGAGGTTGCTTAAACTATATCTTATAATCTAAATCAAAAAAATGGTATTGAAAGTGAAATGTCCATATTTAGTATATTCCAGATAATTAATGTAGTTTGGGTGCTATATACATAAATTCATAACTGAGCAAATCAAGCAGGAAAATTACTACTTTTCAATTTGGAAACAATTGTGAATCTCCTGATGTCTATATCCACTCATTTTATGAAGTTTCAAGAAACAATATTTGATTAACATTATTTGATACGTTTGGAATTATAATTTCTTCTACTGTTGAAGAACTGTAGTGAGGCTCCAATGAGAAAATGATGGATATATATGCAAGCATATGATATTTACAGGATAATAAATATCTTCTGATTATGGGTCAATAAAATTGACTATACAGATATGTTTTACTTATTTATTTATTTATTTATGGCTGTGTTGGGTCTTCGTTTCTGTGTGAGAGCTTTCTCTAGTTGTGGTAAGTGGGGGCCACTCTTCATCGCGGTGCGCGGGCCTCTCACTATCGCGGCCTCTCTTGTTGCGCAGCACAGGCTCCAGACGCGCAGGCTCAGTAGTTGTGGCTCACGGGCCCAGTTGCTCCGCGGCATGTGGGATCTTTCCAGACCAGGGCTCGAACCCATGTCCGCTGCATCGGCAGGCAGATTCTCAACCACTGCGCCACCAGGGAAGCCCCAGATATGTTTTATTTAGAAGTATGTTTGCATCTCAAAAACCAAGTCCTCATATCTAGTATTCACTTTGTATTCGTAAATCATGGAGATGAATCAGAGGATTATTTTGGTAAAGATAGAATAAGTGACTTCCCTCAGAGGTATATAGTAGCAGAATAGGGAGTAGAACCCTGGCATCTAACTCTCAGTCCGTTGGTGTTTCAAATTGTCCAGTATCCCTTTCAATTTATGATTTCAAGTTTGAAGACATTCAAGAGTTAGGGTCTTGAATTTACGGAACGTCCCCCTCTAAGCCCTGTAACTCAGTCTTTCCCGTGCTGGTCTCCTCAGCCTCTTTGTTTTCTGTCCGGGCAGGGTCTTCAGTTCCATTTGCCTGCTTTCCCACTCTAGTGATTCTTGGAATCTTCTGTTTCTTTCTCCTTTTAACAACAGGAGTCTTGCGATTCACGGGTAAGTGGAAAAAGATCTGTGACCTGAACCAAATGTCTCCTCCCTTAAGAATTAACATTGCGCGGGCTCTCTCCAGTTGCAGCAAGCAGGAACCATTCCTCCTCGCGGTGCGCGGGCTTCTCACTGCGGTGGCCTCTCTCTTTGCAGAGCACGGGCTCCAGGCGACCAGGCTTCAGGAGTCGTGGCTCACAGGCTCCAGAGCGTAGGCCCAGCAGCTGTGGCGCATACGCCCAGTTGCTCTGCGGAATGTGGGATCCTCCTGGACCAGGGCTCGAACCTGTGTCCCCTGCATTGGCAGGCAGATTCTCAACCACTGCGCCACCCGGGAAGCCCCTGCAATGTTTTCTTGAGATTCTAGTCTGTCCTTTACTTTTAAAATCCTCATGAGGGAATTCCCTGGCGGTCCAGTAGTTAGGACTCCACGTTTCCACTGCTGGGGGCCCAGTTCCATCCCTGGTCGGGGAACCAAGATCCAGCAAGCCTTTCGGTCTGGCCAAAAAAAAAAAAAAAGTCCTCATGAATTTCTCTTGACCAAATTTGAATGAAAACATTCTATTGGGACTTCCCTGGTGGCGCAGTGGTTGAGAGTCCACCTGCCGATGCAGGGGACACGGGTTCATGCCCCGGTCCGGGAAGATTCCACATGCCGCGGAGCGGCTGGGCCCGTGAGCCATGGCCGCTGAGCCTGCGCGTCCAGAGCCTGTGCTCCACAACGGGAGAGGCCACAACAGTGAGAGGCCCACGTACCGCAAAAAAAAAAAAAAAAAAAGAATCCGCCTGCCAATGCAGGGAACACGGGTTCGAGCCCTGGTCTGGGAAGATCCCACATGCTGTGGAGCAACTAAGCCCGTGTGCCACAACTACTGAGCCTGCACTCTAGAGCCCACGAGCCACAACTACTGAAGCCCACGTGCCTAGAGCCCGTGCTCTGCAACAAGAGAAGCCACCACAATGAGAAGCCCTCGCACTGCAACGAAGAGTAGCCCCCGCTCACTGCAACTAGAGAAAGCCTGCGCACAGCAACGAAGACCCAACATAGCCAAAAATAAATAAATTTATTTAAAAAAAAATTCTATTACCTTCTCAAATTTAAAAGAATTAATTTCTCCATTCTCACAAAATTAAAAACAAAAAAGATATTAAAGACCATTATGGTTTCATATTACTGAGAACCTAGAATATAGATAGGAACTTTTTATTTCTAATGTCAGAAGTTTGACAATTCATCAGAGATGGGTGAATCTAGTTGCTTCAAACATCTACCTTTTCCGTCAGTCTTGCCAGGCTTTGGGTACTACCAGGCCTTGATCTATTTTGTGACTCCGAAGGTGACCGAAGAAATCTCAGGATGGAATAAGTCCCTTCTTGATCACTCATCTCTAAAGTAAAAAGAGGTGAGGTATGTGTTTTGCATTAAAACTTTGTAACAGAAAGATTTTTATCCAAAGAAAAATTAAAAGGTTAGTCTATAGCAACACACCAGGATTAAGATGTATGTGTGTGTCTGTGGACGTGTGTTTATTAACTCCTTCAAGTGCCTAAAGCATGTAGACTGAGACTGATTTATATAAGAAATGAAAACCTTTCAGTATTTTTGCTAAAGTCATTTGTACTCCTAGTAACTACAGCCATGATTATTAGAAAATAAGGAAAGAATTTTTTTAAATTTACCAATAGATTAGATAGGCTGGGTCCTATTCAGTTCAGCTCAAAATGTTCAACGTATATATATACACATGTTAGACAAAGTGATACCATCCCAAATTACTGAGACACTTTTAAAACTATTAATTCAAAAAACAAAAATTCTACTTTTGGGGATTCTGAAAAAATATAAATATCTCGGCTTAAAACATATATATATATACACACACATATATATATACATATATATGTGTATTCAGGACTACATATCAGTAGTAAAAAGTTCTTACAAGGGGGCTTCCCTGGTGGCGAAGTGGTTGAGAGTCCGCCTGCCGATGCAGGGGACGCGGGTTCATGCCCTGGTCCGGGAAGATCCCACATGCCGCGGGGCGGCTGGGCCCGTGAGCCATGGCCATTGAGCCTGCGTGTCCAGAGCCTATGCTCTGCAACGGGAGAGGCCACAACAGTGAGAGGCCCGCGTATCACAAAAAATAAGAAATAAAAACAATGTATAGTTTTTATCCATATAGATTATACCATAATGTATTTAGGCAATCCCATACTGCTGGACATTTAGGTTGTTTCCATTTTTTTGTGAATATTAAAAAAATTTGTCCTGTACTTTCAAATATTTCCTTAGGAAAAAAATTTTAAACAAGAAATTATGGGGCCAAGGGATATATACATTAAAGAACTTCGATAAATATTACCAAATGCCCTCCAGAAAAGTTGTTCCCATTTATACAACACTAGTGTGAAAGTGTTCACATTTGATATTTTTAAGAAATACTGGTGAATTATTCTTCTACTTGAGTTTCATCCACGAATCTTACCTCACGTGAAGACCTATAATCTTCCAGTGAAAAGAAATTCATTTCTATAAGTCTGTTTCTATGAGCCAGACCCTATGGGGGAAGAGGAGTGAGGTGGGAAACATAAGGTGAAATTGATTATGCAGAGACAAACCCAGCCCTATTTCACCAGGTTCTAACCACATTCCTTGCTTATTCTTTTCTTCCCTTACCAACCTCCAGCCACAACTAACCATCACCCTTTAGAAGGCATCCCCATTCTTCACCTACCACGTCTCTTCCAACTACTTTGCAAACACAGTCTACGGAATGTTCTGACCACTAGGACCCCCCCACCACTAGGTTATGCTGCCTGTTGTCTGGCTGTCAGCTGACCCACTCCTATCCTCCGATGCAATTCTTAATCTCAGAGTCACCATTGAGTCTGCCACTTGTCATCATGGGCAGGCAGTCAGCTGAATTGCCTCCCAGAGACTAATTTAATTCAATCACACAGAGTTTCATGAGTGGAGTCTGGACACTTCAGGAACACTGCCTGCTGTGCATTTTCTTCTCTCTTTACCCTCATCCTGGATTGACTTTGTCAATCTCAAAACAGAAAGATCCCGAGCCCTCAATCCCAATGCCAGAAAGGAACAAAGTCTGCTGAGAGAACGTAGGGAGTAGGGGTGGGAGAAATAGTAATGGTTGTCAAAAGGTGGCAGAGAGAGATGCCATCATTTGCTGGAGGACTGCCGTGTGTATAACCATATTGAAACCTCCCAGCGCTGACAGCTACTTACTATCATCCCCCTCTTACAAATGAAGAAACTAATGTTAAGAAGGTAATTGACTTACCAAAGAACACATTATTGCTAATTCTTGACCCATGTTTAAAATCAGGCCCGATTGAATACACAGAGCACAGATGGGCGTTGGATTCAGAAGAGCCTGGATTTTCAACTAATCTCTTGCCACCAAGCATGAATTCTGGAACCGGGCAGATCTGGCTTGAAATACCAGCCCTCACTTCTATGTGTGACTTGAGGCAAGTCACTTCACTTTTTTAAACCTCAGATTCGACGAAAGTAAAATAGTGCTTTTGCTTCCCAGGATTGTAGGGTATATAAAGCACTAACCAGACCTAATGCTAACATTCATTAAACGTTAAATACTATTATTTGAAGTCCAAGATTCAAATCCTTTCTAGCTGTAAAAATTTGAACTCATCACTCCAAATCTTCAAGCCTGTTTCTTCACATGTTCAATAAGAATGTCACTCACTTTACGTATCTGGAAGAATTCAATTAGATTAGCACTACAGCTAGGATTTCTTAGACTTCAAAAATAAGTAAATATTCATTTTTTTCTCTTTCTTCGAGGGGTCTATAAATAGTGAAAGAGCCAGGACTTTAATACAGAAATGCTGACACACTGAGCCAGGAGTGCAGATGCTTAGAAGGAAGCGGGGCTGGGCGGGGGGACCGGGAGGTGAAGGCGGTGCATATTAACACAATGTAGGAGCTGGGAGACATGGCAGCATCCCACTGCCTCTATAGAAAAAGGCATTCCACGACCTCAGATCTGGTTATTTTATGTCTTACCGCCCCATGGAGATATTGGTCATGTTGAGCTTTTTTTCTCTTTTGTTTTACATGCTCATAGCTGGTAAGAGGGTGGATAGCTCTCATGATGGAGGCTGAGACGAGGGCAGAACATATTTTCACACTTACATAGTCATCTGTTTCCTCTGTATAAACTCCATACCATGAGAACATCGGTCCCATTCATTATTCTAACTGTAGCACATAGAAGAGATATGAGGCCTACATGTGCCCTTGATGAACAAGGTGGTTAAAGGTAAGAACTGACTACAAAATCTAGATTTTTCATAGTTTCGTAGACAGACATCATGAGATTAATAATGGGAAAGCCAAACTGTGTAGCTGCTCCCTCTAAGCTCCAGTTTCTTTTTATTACGAAGCTCTGATTTCTGGGAAAGGCAAATCCCTTCTTAAATAAGAACTCAAACCAGCATCAGAAGATAACAGCAGTAACTTCAGACAGGACTAACTGAAACTCCTATAGCATTGCCATTTGGTCAAAGAAGCACAAAATGGAAGCACTAAACTTCATCTATCACACCCACTCCTTAACAGAAAGATGAATAGTCTGAAGAATGTTTTGAATGTTCCTGTACATTGTCTTCCGAATTCACTTTTGTGCAAAACACAGATAACACATACACAACATGAATACATAAAGCATTCACTTACTTCCTAGCTGCTTAAAGGCGTTCTTCATTTAGGAAACCACACCTTTTACCCGTCCCTTCCTGCTGATATTAACTTCGTCAGCTAGAGGCTTAGCACACAGCTCCTAGTCACACCTTCAAACCTCAATGGCTTATCATTTCACAGCAGCAGGCTGTTCTTCCTGTCCCAGCCTGAAGTGAAGGCTTCAAGAACTACCACCAGATCCCAGGGGAAGATGGTCTTTATCTCTCTTATCGGGAGGAGTAACCTCACCTGGCCAGGTTCCCCCCTCCATGGCTATTTGTCCTAATGCCTAACCTTTATGCCACTGAGCCATATGAAATTTCCTGGCTCTTACAGTAAAAACTCAAAAGAACACGTTGTTTGAGGTTTCCTGTTTCCCTAATTAGCTACTTTGTCCTTCTTTTTTTTTTTAAAGAAGATTTTGGGGGTAGTTTATTAATTAATTTTTTTTTTGCTATGTTGGGTCTTCGTTTCTGAGAGAGGGGTTTCTCTAGTTGTGGCAAGCAGGGGCCACTCTTCATCGCGGTGCGTGGGCCTCTCACTATCGTGGCCTCTCTTGTTGCAGAGCACAGGCTCCAGACGCACAAGCTCAGTAGTTTTGGTTCACGGGCCTAGTTGCTCCGCGGCATGTGGGATCCTCCCAGACCAGGGCTTGAACCCGTGTCCCCTGCATTAGCAGGCAGATTCTCAACCACTGCGCCACCAGGGAAGCCCTGTCCTCCTTCTCTTGACGATAAAATCTATTCTAATGGTCTAGAGAATTTCTCTATTGTCCCAGCTGGTCTCCAGCAGCCAATCAAACAGGAAGCATCCTTCCTCCAACTTCTAACTAAATGAGAACACCTGAGGAAATAAGAAAGCATGAAAAAATAATGGCAAAAAAAAAACAAATAAAAGGATTTTGGATAACTATTCAGACTCTGTGCCACTAAGGGATAAAGCCTATTCACAGGTCGAAAGGGAAAATAGTTCTGTGAAGTAGTGCCATAATGAAGAATTTCAGTTCTTCAGTGTTCTTGCCACTGTATCACACGGTTTGGACTCTAAGCTCATCCTCAAATCATTCATTTACCTTTGTTATTTTTATTAATTTTTTTGGATTTTCAATCTAGCTCATTGCCATATAATGCTAGGAAACCAATTATTAAAATAATCAAAAAACTTAAGGTCCACACAAAAACCTGAACACACATGTTTATAGCAGCTTTATTTAGGATGGCCAAAACTTGGAAGCAACTAAGATGTCCTTCAGTAGGTGAATGGATAAACAAACTGTGGTACATCTAGACAATGGAATATTATTCAGCCTTAAAAAGAAATGAGCTATCAAGCCATGAAAAGACATGGAGGAACCTTCAATGTGTATTACTGAGTGAAAGAAGGCAGTCTGAAAAGGCTACAGACTGTATGATTCCAACTATATGACTTTATGGAAAAGGCAAAACTATGGAGCCAGTAAATAGATTAGAAGTTGCCAGCTGTTGAGGATAGAGAGAAACGAATAGACAGAGGATTTTAAGGGTAGTGAAAATACACTCTATGATACCATAATAATGGATACATCATTATACATTTTTTCCAAACCTATAGAATGTACACAGCCAAGAGTGAAACCTAATAATGTAGGTTCATCAGTTGTAACGAATGTACCACTCTGGTGGGAGATGTTGATAATGAGGAAAGCTACGCATGTGGGGGGGGGCAGGGAATATACAGGAAATCTCTGTACTTCCCTCTCAATTTTGCTGTGAACCTAAAACTGCTCTAAAAAAAGTTTTTTAAAAAAAAAATCTCATGGATCAGTCGTTGAACTTGCAGCACAACCCATGTTCACAGGTCTCACACATTTCAAATGAAAACAAAGTAGTCTAACAATAGGATATATAAAATAACCTCATGTATATTCATTATTATTATTACTTTTTGCGGTATGCCAGCCTCTCACTGTTGTGGCCTCTCCCGTTGCGGAGCACAGGCTCCGGACACACAGGCTCAGCAGCCATAGCTCACGGGCCCAGCCGCTCCGCGGCATGTGTGATCCTCCCGGACCGGGGCACAAACCCATGTCCCCTGCATCGGCAGGCGGACTCTCAACCACTGCGCCACCAGGGAAGCCCCTATATTCATATTTTAAATGCCCACATGAATAGATTCAGCCTGATTATCAATGAAATATCTACTTGTACTTTTAACAGTAAGAAGAGGCACAAAACCTGGTTTTTCTTTCATATAAGGCACTTTTTTTTTTTTTAAATCTCTGCCTCATATGTTACTACGGCTAAGAGGAAACATTAAAGATTATTTAGCACAACCCTTTACTTCAAAGACCAGAGGTTTAAACATTTGACATTAAGCAGCTCTTTCCACCATGCCCCGCTACCCTTGACCCTTAGAAAAAGTTCCAGGTTTAGCGTTGGTTTCATGGCAGAGACACCATTTACCCACCTGGTAGTCCTCCCCAGAAGGTCAAATTCCACCAGAGGCTGGTCAGCTTTCAGCTTTCCATGGGTTATGTCCCTCAAAGGCTTTCTTGACCTCAAGCGAGGTTAAGATGGTGTTACTAGGGCAATACTACAGATTTCCACTCCCCAATTTATAATCTTAAATATCTATTTCTCTATCTACAATGATTATCGGGGCACAGTAGGAATAGGCACATGTAGGCACAATAAGAAAAGAGAAACATAATAATGCATAGTTTGTATTACATTCATGTAAAACAGGGGCATGGGGGAAACTGGGTGGGGGGCATATGGGAATTCTTTGTGCTACCTTATCAATTTTTTGTAAATCTATAATTTAAAAAATAAAGTATATTTTGTAAACAAATATATATAAATAAAATAGAACGGTACAGCCTGGCGGATCACCCCGATTCGCACCCATCCTCTTTGCTGTGCTGTATTGGTTGCGTTGATTGAGGAACTCAGACTATACACAGAACTTAGGATCACAGTTGGGCCACATCCAAAGACACATCCTTATCCAATGTGTTCGAATATACAACTCTGTGGTATGAGTATGTGCATTTGAAAAATTCATGGTAATGAAAGGTATCCATAGTGACAGAAATGAATCTCTTACACCTCAGACTAAGTTACAAAGACAAATAATCTGAAGGCAGTAAATATAAAAGACAATAAAATGCTGAAAAAATGTTTACAAAGCACCTACTACATAGAAAAGACTGTCTTAGACGCTGGGTAGTGACACTCCATCCCATGAAGGGGCAAATAAAGGGATGAGGCACAAAATCAACACTTGAAAAGTAAATTTAGGGCTTCCCTGGTGATGCAGTGGTTAAGAATCCACCTGCCAATGAAGGGGACATGGGTTCGAGCCCTGGTCTGGGAGATCCCACATGCCGCGGAGCAACTAAGCCCGTGCGCCACAACTACTGAGCCTGCGCTCTACAGCCCATGAGCCACAACTACTGAGCCTGCGTGCCGCAACTACTGAAGCCCAAAAGCCACAACTACTGAAGCCCACGTGCCTAGAGCCCGTGCTCCACAAGAAAAGCCACCGCAATGAGAAGCCCTCACACCGCAACAAAGAGTAGCCCCTGCTAACGGCAACTAGAGAAAGCCCGTGCACAGCAACAAAGACCCAACTCAGCCAAAAATAAATAAATTTATTAAAAAAGAAAAAGAAATTTATTTAAAGAGGTCTCTTTATTATGGGGGGAGTGAGAGGTGGAGACATGTATCTGCTGACTGAGTGCTATAAAAATCCTGTTTCACATAAAACTAGTGCTGTACAAAATTTAATTTTTAATGCTCGTTTTCCACCAGCCACTTACAATCAAGCAAGAGCCAGTTCAAAAATGACAAGAATATCAGAGAAAATATAAAATATTTCTCCTAATGACCTATTCTCTAATCTTGGTTTGAATATGAGAACCTTAGTAGATAGTGAAGATAGACCATAAGTAAATCAGCACTAGGGGGAAGTTAAGAATGAGGACGGAGTTAACATATCAAAACCTTTCTAACCCAAGGACTATTTCTCCCCAGTCTTGCTCAGTCTTGAGTGGATTGCCTTATTCAATAGGAGCCACAGAATGATTATTTTGAGGAGCAACCAAAATCGTGGGCCCACAGTTTTCTCCTTGAGGTTGACATCTAGCTTAAGAGAATTATAACATAGTTTTATAGTACACATCCATCAAGGTCTACAGCTTGAACAGAAATGCTTATTTTCATATAAGAGACCTCAAGGGGGTGACAGCAGTCTTGCACAGTGGCAATCTGGAGATCAGGTGACTTTCCATGGCAAACCCGAAGAGGATGGCCACGCATTTTAATGCAATGCAAAGGACCAGAAGCACTCCAAGGTAAACAAGCTTCCAAGCCATGCTCTAGAGCTACACTGTCCAAAGGGTAGCCACAAACCTCATCTGGCTATCTAAATTTAATAAAAATTAAATAGCACTTTAAAAGTCTATTGGGGACTTCCCTGGTGGCACGGTGGTTAAGAATCCGCCTGCCAGTGCAGGGGACAGGGGTTCGAGCCCTGGTCCGGGAAGATCTCACATGCCATGGAGCAACTAAGCCCGTGTGCCACAACTCCTGAGCCTGCACTCCAGAGCCCGCAAGCCACAACAAAGAGTAGCCCCCGCTCACCGCAACTAGAGAAAGCTCGCATGCAGCAAAGACCCAAGGCAGCCAAAAATAATAAATAAATAAATTTATAAAAAAATAAAAATAAGTTTATTGACACCAATTATACTAGTTATTCCACCCATAAGTGAGAAATCAACGATATGACTTATAATAGACTTATTACAGTAAATGAAAAATGTTAATTATAGAATCTAGATTGGCATATGGGTGTTCATTTTACAATTCTTTCAGGTTTTCTACGTTTGAAATTTTTCATAATAAAATGGTGGAAAATATTTTTAAACAGGACTATAAATTCAGTTATATTAGCCACATCTCAAGTACTCAGTAGCCACATGTAGTATCCAGTGGCTACCCTATTGGACTGCTCAGATACAGAACATCTCTATTATCGCACAGTTTACTGGCCATAGCTGCTCAGGAGCCCCGGTGAGCCTTCAGACACCAATTCTTCCACCCTAAGGTCCCTGGGCAAAGCGGATGATGACTAACAGGACTGCATACTTTTAGAGTGAAGGTTCAGATGGAAAAGTAACAGAATATCAGGGCATTAGCTACTAATAGGAGAAGTAATCAGGTCTATCAGAAAGAAGTTGAAGGGAACTGAGAAATATGACTGGGATGTGTTCATTAGGAGTTAGGATATAAATACACACACACACATATATACATAAGTCTAAATTTTAAATAATTTTTAGAGCTGAGAACTCATTTACTTCCCACAGATATACAAAATATATACATTGTGAAATAATGGAAACAGGGGCATAATAAAAGATGTGCCTAATTTGGGGTACTGACTTTACCTTCGTAACCTTGAGGAAATCACAGCTTATACAAAAACATTTAAATGTGAATGACCCCTGAGGGGTTTGTGAGAAATGTAAAAAATCCAAAACCTTCTACAAACAACTTCTATAAGCACCAAAAAATTAAATCCCATCAGGTATGGTAGAAACAAGGGAAGATCTACAATTGCCTTTAAATGGATGGGAATCTGGCTACATATTTCTATGTGAAAGACCCTCTGCCATAGAATGCACCTACTAGAACAATTTTTATCTTTAAAATGAATCAGAGATACAGCCTCCTGAAGGAAAAAATGCACTCTCCATCCAGGCTTTGATATGTTTTATTGGAGCAAAATTTCAATAAAGGTGGCTTTTATTTACAGAATTTAATGTGTGTGGGGACTGTCCAAGCCACTTGGACCCAGGTGAAGATAATCATTAAGCCTGTTTATGTATTCTCTTATTTTCAATTTGCATACAAAAAAAGCTTGCTTCACATTCAAAAAAACCCCAATATCATAAATGGCAAACCCTCCCTCACCCATCCCTTAATTAAATATAAACACAGTTTCAAAAAACAATTTAGATTGGTTTAATCTTGAAATGTAATCCAATAAGACTAAAAACTAAACATTTCAGGTCCTGTACCAAATAGTAAAATACTCGAAGGCCTTCAGGATCCCTAAAATTTAAAAAGATAAAAGTTACTTTTTTCTTCCTAAAATGAAACAACATAATAGTACAAATTAATTCCTAAAACAAGACAAAGACCAAAAACCTAAAACAATTACATTAAAGGAATTTTGAAGAGAAAGAAAGCATTTTCTGATAACTAAAATGGATAACCTGAACAATTCCCATCTCTACCTTTTCTGTAATAAAAAAATACATAAATTTCTTCATCAGTATTCATTTCATATTTAAAGTGTTTATTTCCTTATAAAAAATAACATTATGCATCACAAAAATGTTTAAGGCAAATAAAATTATAAAGATAGAAAAAAGAAACTCAATACTATATAATGTCATTCCTCATGGAATAATTATAAATATTTTGGTATTTCTCTAATATTTTTCATAATTAAAATCATTTACTGTGGCCTTTTAAACATTACTTTTTCCATTACATTAAAAAAAAAGTCACAAATAATTTTTAATTAATTTAGCAAATCTCTCCTTGTTAGCATTTGGATTTTTTTTTCCAATTATCACTAAGGTTTTAATGAACATCTTTATGAATAATAAAGTTTTTTCATTATTTCAGAGTATTTCCCAGGATAGATGAATGCTCAGAAATGAAATCAGTTGGACAAAGATAAATGAAAAATATTAACAGCTTTTGATGCATATTATCAAATTGCTTTCCAAAAAACACTGTAACAATTTACAATCCCAGTAGGATACAAATGCCACATCCTCACCAACTATGGGAAAACAGATGTGATAGTTTAAAAGTATCTCGCCAGTCTTCATATATGAACATAGCCTTTTGTATCCAGTAGTTATGCATTAATTCCTTTCTCCTTTCCTCTATTGATTATAAAGCACCTATTGTGTGCCGGGCATTGCACTAACTTTGAGATACGGCAAGGTTCTCAGGGAGCTTACACTGAAACCAGTTAAGCAAACAAATAAATTATTACAATTTAGGGGGATAGGAAAAAGACACTATAAGAACATTTTGAGGGGAAAGAGTGGAAAGAAATAATTGGAGGCAGAGAGATTTTTCAGATAATGGTTATGTGGTACCGCACTTACAGAGCTTGGGAAGACACAGGTAGCTAAAGCCATACTTAAGCTATACTGGGGCTTTTTCCATTTCTTTCAAGTATTAAATCCAAGGAGGAGAATGATGTTATATGGGACTAATAAGGCTGATAAATCCAATAAGGATTTCTTTTAAATTTTGTGATGCTGTGTCCAGATTAAGATTATTTTTGGCAATCAGTAAAATATACCGCTAACTTCTTTGATAACAAGTCTTCACTACTATAAAAATGAGGATTACATATACATAATGAACTGATACAGGTTGCAATTAAAATAATCTTACCAAACTGGCTATGGTGCTAAAATGAGCCCCTCTAATAAATTATGTCAATTTAGTCAAAATGTTTTAACATACTCACTTTGACTGATTGACATCAATAAGAGAACCTATTTTTGATGTGGTAAAAGAAATGTGTTCATCTCCAATTACAATTTCAAGCTCCTGAAAAAAATAAAACAGAGAAATGTAGTTAATATAAAAATCCATCCCACAAGATATATGTATTCTTGCTACCAAGAAGTCCCAATTTTAGCTGCAAGTTTTCTAGCCATCATAGAGGAGGAAAAAAAAAACCAAAAATGAAACGACATGGTAGCTATAAACTATGCAAAATAAAAAAAAAATCTCATCAGCTCCTCAGGTGTCCCCAATATTAGGATGAATCAAGAATTGCTTTCCAGGGACTTCTCTGGTGGCACAGTGGTTAAGAATCCACCTGCCAATGCAGCGGACACAGGTTCGAGCCCTGGTCCGGGAAGATCCCACATGCCGTGGAGCAACTAAGCCCACGCACCACAACTACTGGAGCCCGCGCACCCAGAGCCCGTGCTCCGCAACAAGAGAAGCCACAGCAATGTGAAGCCCGTGAACCACAATGAAAAGTAGCCCCTGCTCGCCGCAACTAGAGAAAGCCCATGCACAGCAACGAAGACCCAGCGCAGCCATAAATAAATAAATAGAAATAAATGCAGATGTTAAAAAAAGAGAGAAATAACCAAAAAAAAGAGAAAAAAAAAAGAATTGCTTTCCACAGATCTCAAAAAGATGATGCTATCAAATGAATGATATACTTACGAGTGACAGAGAAATGTTTCTTATGTGAGTAAAACTAGTAATATGGGTATAAGCCTATTTTTAATATAATAAATACAAACACATTTACCCTTTCTACCAGGCTCTACAAATAAACTGCATATTAATAACAGTACTACTTAGTACCCACTATGTGTCAGGCCTGGTGCTAGGGACTTTACAAACATTCTCTGTAATCCCTAAAATTGGACTAATAAAGCCTACCCTTCTAGGTCAGCTTTATTTGCCTAATTTTACAAATGTGAAATCCAAGACTCATAAAACAGAGGAAAAAAACTGTTGATGTAGAACCACTAGTAAGTGATGGTACTAATATTTGATTCATACTCTTTTGACTTCACAAAACAATTAAAATTAAGAACTAGTAAAACAAATATAACGTAATATAGATATTTCTAGTGTGCCAAAATTAAGTATAAATTTTTCTCCATATTTTATCTGCAAATCTAAAATGAAAAAGTAAGAGGCTATGTCTGTAGTGATTTTTCAGTTTAAATTAACAGATGACCTTAAAGACACTCCTAGCTGTGTATCTGAGCAGAAAATCTAATTATGTACAGTTTATGGCACACACAAAATGGAGACTTAAATAAGACTCTCAAACAATCGTAAAATCTTTGACTTAAAGATCCAACAGACAATTTCTGGAGCATGAGTAATCCTCCCCACTAACCAAAACACATGAACACATCAAGTGGGTAGATGAAAACACTGTTCTCTCCCTGAGTCTAAAGAGATAATAAAAGGTTTGTTGCTATTTTTAATGCAAACGTATATATGTATAAAACAAACAGATGTAAATTTACTTCTTAAAAGTGTTTGCAGTGCATAAAATAAATACTGTTAACTATTACCTTTGCTTTCCTAAATAATATTTCTTTAAAGAGAAGTGTTAAGTTACTGCTACAGAGAGTCAGCATCTATTAGATTTCGCCACATTTTCTTCTAGTCAAAGAAGTTGTTATACAGTATAATCCTCGGGAATATACAAAAGCGAAATTAAATGTTTCTTCCTCCTGGGGTCATATCTCATTTCTCCAACAGGTGAAAAGACCCAATTCAGAAATCAAACTGGCTTTCTACAGAGTGAAATTAGGCCTTCAGAGCTCTTCAGCAGCCCATCGATTTTTCTGAAGGGAATATGAGAGGCAAAGGCAACGGTCAGTTGGAACAAAGAAACCAATCAAATCACTCTCTGGGGCATAAAGATGCAAGTAAGAACTTTCAAAGTTATAAATCTGGCGAAAGTGAATTTTATGTAGTCAATGAGAATTCTAATTCTCAAATTTAACAAACACTTGTGTTTTTTCCTACCTATTTTTATTTCCTAATAAAAGTAATTAACCAATAATAGCAATCATTCATAACACTGTGAAACATCTTAACTTTAGCTGGGGTGGCTGCAGAGAAGACTGTTCAGAAAGATGTCTAAAGTGACTCCTTTACTACTAGGCGGTAGCACAGAAAATGACGCAAAGTGAAATAAAATTATAAAGTATTTACCAGGTGCCTACTAAATGGAAAACCCAAGACTCAATGAGGAGCTATTCTAAATAAACAAGGAGAAACATAATAATTATATTAACAATTTTTAGTATTTATGCAATTAAAGAATTATTAAATACAAACCTGCCGGCCAACCCTGTCAGGGGGAGGCCACAAAGCATCATCCTCTTTTGTAATTTCACTGTCATCAATAATTCTCTTCAGTTCTTCCATTACACTCTTGTGTACATAAGCCTGAAAACAAGTTATAAAAATTTCAGTGTCTATTTCTCAACACAACTCAGAAGGCAATAATAAAACAGAGTTACAAACCCTGAGTATTCAAATAGAATATTAAAGAAAAATTGAATTCTGATTCTAAAAGTACAACATGGGAAAGAATCATTCTTATGATTTTTCTTCACTCTCTTGCCCTTTCCTTTAAAACATATTTTTCCCTCTTCTCAACACCAGCCTCATCTTAAAACCTTGTATTCTGCCTTTGTAACACAGGACTCAAGTACCTCTGAGTGGTCAACACAAAATCTATGAGGTGAACAGTGACAAATACAAATACACAGCACAGTTAGTGCTTTGAACTTTTTCTTATACCTAACTTTTGAGACTTTCATTTAAAATTCATACCGTGTTTAAAACATAATTATTAATTAGTTTTAAATAATGAATAGAGTAAAAAGACAAAGTTAATTATAAAATGAATTAAATGATACACTTGAATGTGGGACTACAACTTAATATATTCAGATTGCTTCTTTTGTTGTTATCGATGCTACAATTAGAAGCCTTTTTCAATCTATACATCGGTTTCTTCTTTACAGCCTTAGATGTACTTTAAATATGTAAATAAAAACACAGACATGAGGGAAACAGGTTTAATATAAAAAATTACACATCTGTAAAAGACTTACCTCCTTTCTGATCATGACATCATTTTTATAATTGCTGTTGTTAGCATATCTAAGTTTTCCTGTGGGAAGTGGAAAAAAATTCAATCTATAACAGCAAAAACTGCTAAAATATAAAGAAATGACATCGTAAGCAATTTTGAAGGTAAAAATCATTTTATACTACTACTTTTATTAATATTTCCTCCCTCCTGGCATAAGATCAATGCTGAACATGTATTTGCTGTTAAGTTGGCTGAAGTTGAAGCCAGTCAACTTTTTAAACTCCATGCCTTCAATACAATTCCATATAATGGGAAGGTTATTTTCAAGGCCCATTTTTCTTAAGCTATGTCATGATCTAGACAGGGAATCTAAAAAAGGAACTAACACTTCTTCTAAAGTTTACATTACATGTCTTATTGGTGCTGAGTTACCCAGAACATTTAATCTAATCTGTAAAACAACCCTAAAAAGTATGTTTTATTCTCTCACGTATTCATAGTTGAGAAAACAGAGTTAAGTAACTTGCCCAGGGTCACACAAGATTTAGACCTAGATCTACCTTCTTCCAATACACATGCTTTCCCCACTACTCCAAAATGTTCTTTTAATTATTTTCCTTCAAATTAATGTATTATGGCAATGATACTGTTTTAGAATTGTAATTAAGAAGCACACAAACTATAACTTCTGAATAAAAATTGACCAGTTTGTTACCTGATCTACAATTAATTTTGATGAATTCCCTAATGTCTGCTTCTCCTCATGGCTGGTCAATTGCCCAGATACAGATGTATTGTGATAATGTGACCCTGATCCTCTAAAATGACAGGTTATCCTAATGAGAAGCCCTTAGGAATCATTGTCTTTGGAACTCATCATTACTTATGGAAAGGTTGTGGAATGGTGTGGTGGCAGATGAGAACCAGTGTTCTGGAATGAAATTTCCTTGATAATCTTAGACTACTTAATTTATGTGACTGGCTAAAAGTGATACAGACAAGCTAAAAGTTGTTCACAGGCAAAGGCCCTGAAAACAGTATCACACAAAGAAAGAACAGATGGAGAATTCAGGTAAACTTGGCTCCTTAGCTAAATTTAGAAAAGACTTGGGGAGAACCAGAGAGGGTAAGGTGATTAAGGTTTCTAAATAATTGCAGAGCCGAAGTTACCTTGACTTCTACATGAAATGTGCGATGTTCCTCCCCTTTCCTAATATGTCATCCTCCCCTAATTTTTCTTTCATGCCTTCACAGAACTTTGTCCAAAGCATGAAGGACAGCACTTAATATCTATACTGCCTTACGGTTAGTTTCATGTCTATGTCACCCACCAAGGTATAACTCCTTGAGGGGAAGTAAAGAGTCTTATGCGTTACTGTCCCTTCAATTTTTGTTTTTACATGTTGCCCAGCACATAATATGCATTCAAAAAAGAAAAGTCTATGCAGTGGGACTGTCGTTGTTACAATAAGAATTCAATATACAGTACAACCATCTAAAGAGAATCAGAGCTGTCCAAAGACAGAATTTGCTGCACTTTTCTTGGGCAGCAGGCAGTTTCACCTCATACGGCTCTCAGCAGTCTGACTCTTTTTTTCCCCTCAGAGACCAAGAAAAAAATCTACTCTCGTTTCAAGACTCACCTCAACTGTCACCTTCTCTAAAAAGACTGCCGACTCTTTCATGTAGAACTAACCACGCCCCTTCTTTATAGTCTTAATGCATCCTATAGGGAACAACTGTATTTAGGCACCCCAAACACGGCATTACACTCATTTTTCTACACGTGGGGCTCCCCGCTTCAGAGCAGGCCTCATTCGTTTTTCTCGACATTTTGCCTTCCATACAGCGCCTGAATGAATAAAAAAGATGAATGGGCAGTCCGAAATTTACTGTTCACCGGAAGATTTTAAGCATCCATGTGTCCACCGCGTGGTGGAGATGTTCTCACAAACGTTCAGGTATTAGGCAGATAAACTAGAGAGCCTTTAAGGTCCCTTCCGGTGAACTGATGCTAGGATTCTGAACTTTACTATCTGGCAGGATCGGCTTTTCTTAATTAACTGACACCAATTTACTCTTTTATTCACAAAGCCAATGTACGCTTCCCATTTTCCTTAAGCTCCTCGGCCCTACTGCACACTCGCGAGCCCGCGGAGGCGCGCCCACCCACCCCAACTCCTCCGCGGCCTCTCCACGTCGCTTCCCCCTGCTCAGCACCGCGCTTCGTTGCCGCGGCCGCTTTTCTGCTCACCGTCCGGCCGAAACTCAAATTCCAGAAACTCGTGTCCAAACTTGCCCTTGTGCCCTACATAGTAGCGCAGGTAGAAATCGCTGGCCATAGCCATCCTTGTCGCCGAAAAGCCCGCCGAAGGCCCAGCCAACGTACCGCCGGACGCCTGGAAGTGACGTCAGTCGCCCAGGATAAATGCGTCACTGCGGTATTTCCGCCTCCTGCAACACCCCCCCTCCCCCAGAGGACAGCGGGCGGGCGGGGACTCGAGTGAGAGACGTGGAGGCGCGCGGGGAAGGGGCGGGCGGCAACGACCTGAACTTTACTAGGTTGGAAGCGTATTATTTTCAAAATTCAGTAGATCATATTCTATTAGGAAAGCACAGAAGTGTGAAAATATGAAAGCATTTGTTACGAGCTTGGAGCTAAGGTTTCGCAGTCGCTCTGACTTGTCGGGTCTCTGATTCTCGCGGCATCCGTGAGGTGGGTGTGGCCTTATTCCCCTGATTCGTGGAGTGAGTAAAGCGAAATCCCAGAATCAGAATGGCACCTCGGGAATACAAACCCTTCTCCTGCTAGATTCCTAACACGGGCCTTTCCCCTTCGGACAATGATGGCTAGTTATCCGACACCTAGAAGCCAGTAGTAGAGACAAAGTAAAAAGAATTCATCAGACAGGAGGTCTGAAATTTTGAAAGGCACGTTGAAACTGAAAAATCTCTGGCAGTCATGATATAAAAGAATTCCTTTTAATAATAAAACTTATTCAGTAAGGGTTACTCTCTGGTGGCCTCTGGAGTTTTGGCACCTTGACTTAAGATCAAGTGGTTCAGCCCGCGTTTCTTACCAGATAGAATTACATGGGGAAAGGGAAGGAGTGCTCATCTAGGATAGGTTTTGAAGGATGGGGAAAGGCAAGGTGAGCTTTACACAAAGCCTATTGTTCAGATATTATTCATTACCTTTCTTTTACCAACACACAGAATAATCCTGCCTGTTGGATGATTTTAACCTTCAGTGGGATTTGGTAGAAAGAGTGGCAGTCAGAAGACCTGGGATTCGTTCCCATCACGTATCTCTACCTAACCGTGGTTAAGACGCTATCTCTAAGCCTGTTTATTCGTCAGCCAAACGAATAGACTACAATAAACTTTGTCAAGCTCAAAGAATTGTTGAAAAGATCAGATGAGATAATGCATGTCAAATAAGATTTAGAATTTATAAAACATTATATAATGAGTTATAACGGGCATTTCCTACATGCCAGAAATTGTTGGGCACTGGTAATTAAAAAAGAGCCCTTTGCACTTGTAGTCTAGGAAACAAACATGTAGACACATGCCCAAGGAAGCAAATGCTATAAGGAAAAAAAAAATCTTTTTAATGCTGGTAATACAGCAGAGGACACAAATCACTTTACTGGGGAAGTTGAAGAAAGGGGAAGTACCAGGGAAGGCTTGTGACAAGATGTGCTATTTGAGTTGGACCTTGTTGGGTAAATTCAGTATATGTTCAGAGGGATGGAAAAGCAAATAGCCTGAGCAAAGGTGCAGTCGTGTTACAATGCATGCCTTGGGAAAGCCAAGCATTTCAGTATAATTAGAACACAAAGTTCACAGAAGTAGAATAACCAGAAAAGCAGACTGGGCAGGTTATGTTGAGTCTGTATTAGCAATTGTATAACTGTCAATATAGAAAACTATATTAACCATTGTATAAATGTTAATATAGAAAAATTATTCAGTTCCAATATAGGCTGCCATTATGGAAAATATACAAGAAACATAAAGCACCATCCCTCATCACTAGGGTGATGAACCATTCCAGTCTGCCCAGGACCAAGGAGTTTCCTAGGATGTGGGACTTTGCATCTTAAAACCTGGAACTTCCCAGGCAAACTGGGATACGTCAGTCACTGTACTTACCACAAAAATAATCCACAGAAACTTGATCATAATATTCCATAATATCTCTGAAAATATAGGCAGTAATCCATTTGTTTTTTGTAGGGAGCCTCATGCAATCTTTGGATTTCCTAATGCATTTCCTTCCCATTTTTGGCAAATGTGCCAAGTGTTCACGCTTACCTAGGTAGAGATACAGGTACCAGGTCTGTGACTGTGTAAATAGAGCTTATGGAATGCACAGGGTTAAGATTTTTATCTGTAACCAATTACTGTCTTTATCCCCTAAAAAGACATCTGAGCTCAAGACTAATCCTCTCTAACCCTATCTGTTTTTAAGATGAAATGTGAAAATATACTTACTCAATCCTTCCTATAATTAACAAAAAAAAAAGAAAGAAAAAAAAAAAGCCAAACTGTACGTCTCTTGTGTCACTGTAAAGATTGGAAAGTGGTAAAGCATTTGCGTGTTGTGGTCTTCTTGGATGTTATACACCAGAGCTATGGAAAGTTTCTGAATGGCTATTGAGCACTTGAAATGTGGCTGGTGAGACTGAGGAACTGAATTTTTATTTTTAAATATTATTTAATTTGTGTGAACTTAATATTTAAATAGCCAGACATGTCTAGTGGCTATCATTTTGGACAATAAAGTTATATAAGAACCATTTTATATGCTTTTACATGGGCTGGAAACAGAAAATATTTTTGGAACATTGAGAAATCTCAATCTCAATGGCTGTAGGCTTCAAATTAGGACATACTTACTGGTGACAGCATAGTTTATTTATAAAAATAAATGTTTGGGCTGCTTAAATGAAGCCAAATGAAGAACTATTTCTGCCTTTGCTAATGCAATCTCTCTGTGGTTAGCTTCAAAAACCCTTGTGAAGTAATTAAGAAATAAACATTTCATTTTCCAACTCCAGCTGAAATGAAGGCTTAATGATTTAATCAAATACACATTATTCATTGATAAAATAATGATTTCCCATTGAAGTTTTTAAGTTTATTGCTTTCAACTTCATGATGACGAATCAAGTCAGAAGGCTAGGGTCAGAGATGATTATTTCTTCTAAGTGTTAATTTCATCTTTTAAATATTCTGATGTTTCCTATGTCTAAAATTCTCTCTTCCTTTGATCTCTCATGTCTGCTCTGTCCTCACACCTCTTTTGCCTTTTGCCCCACTATTTAAAATTATCGAATCATTCCTACTTACAATTTCCAGAAATATGTTCTGATTTTCTTGTGATAATTAGAGAAGATAGTTTTGTTTTGTTTTTTAATTTTTATTTATTTATTTGGCTGCATTGGGTCTTCGTTGCTGTACGCAGGCTTTCTCTAGTTGCGGCGAGCAGGGGCTACTCTTCGTTGCAGTGAGCGGGCTTCTCATTGTGGTGACTTCTCTTGTTGCGGAGCACAGGCTCTAGGCGCACGGGCTTCAGTTGTTGTGGCACGTAGGCTCAGTAGTTGGGGCTCGCGGGCTTTAGAGCGCAGCCTCAGTAGTTGTGGCGCACGGGCTTAGTTGTTCCGCGGCATGTGGGATCTTCCCAGACCAGGGCTCGAACCCGTGTCCCCTGCACTGGCAGGCGGATTCTTAACCACTGTGCCACCAGGCAAGCCCAAAGATAGTTGTTTTCATTTGTTTTATTTATCAGTAGCTTTTGAATAGTTTTGATTTTGTATTTACAGACAAAAACTGTTAGGGCTAGCTCATTACATTAAATGGATCAGAGTAGTAAATCAAGAATATTATATGGTCTAAAAAATTATTCTAAGGTAATTGAAATGTTTTTAAATGTCAGAATGACTATGGTCTATTTCAGTCTTCATTCCATCCACCCACCTTTCTCTCTTCCCTTCTGTAGCAGACTTCTCTGTTTTAACCATATATGTCTTTTAAACCAGTGGTCCCCAACCTTTTTGGCACCAGGGACCGGTTTTGTGGAAGACAGCTTTTGCACGGATGCGGGGTTAGGGGATGGTCAGGCGGTAATGCGAGCAGTGCGGAGCGAGGGGGAGCGGCAGATGAAGCTTCGCTGGCTCACCTCCTGCTGTGCGGCCTGGTTCTTAACAGGAACCGCCCCCCCCCCCCGCCCCGCAGGGGTTGGGGACCGCTGTTTTAAACCACTCAGTGGAGTTACTTTTTTTAATGAGAAAACCACCATCATGCAGAAACACCAAAACTTCCACACCATTGTTTCTCAAATATGTTCATATATGGTGAGTGAGCACTTGAAGCTATTGCTAGATTATTACGACATGATATATTCAATTTATCGAGCATATGACAATATTATATGCTTCTAACACATAGCATAACCGCTAATTCTTATTTCCAATACAAGTAAAACCAGTCTGCTAAATTAAGCATAATAGGTGATTCTCCCAGTCTTCTACTGTATTTGATACACATTTATTTGTTTAAATGAGTCATGGTAGAGCAAATATTTAACAACAGTTGTTACAGCAAGGTTAAGATTTAGAAGATTCTATTCACTAACTTTTTCTTTAGCATGGTGAAAAATATTATTATTCAATTTTAATAGAAAATACCTAAAACTAGTGTTGTGCACGAACATGATTTGAGAACTACTGGTTCAGACTATTCTAAGTTGAATTACACTGTGAAGTTTCAATGAGACGTGGTTTCCAGGTGGGCATTTGCTCAGTTCCTAGCTATTTTGCATTTTTTTTTTAACCATAAAGCATAAATTGGAAAAGCAAGACTGGGAGAGGAGGGAATCAAAACAATAAAACCCTAACCTGGATTCAACTTGATTAAATGGTAAATATTTTCATTCTTTTTTCCATTCATTAGCTTGGGAATACCTGGTATGGCTGATAAGTCAAAGATGCCAGAAATATAATTATCCTTTGGAAAAAGCCTGGCCAAGTGAGGGAAATACCCAGTTTCCTCTGAATAAACAATTACTATATCCAATGTTCCAGACCTATATCCAGAAAAACAAAGTTTAAAATGGCAATTGTCTGCTTCTTTGCCTCCTACCAAAACAAACATTAACATACAATGTGAGACAACTAGCAAAATATTTTAAAAATAAAGATTTATTTCAAGCAACTATACTCCAATAAAATTAAAAAATAATATTTCTTTATTTTACCAATTTTAATTTATATTGCATTTATTTTATACTGTGTATATTTTACATCTATATATAAATTATATAATTTTAGTAGGGTTGAGTGCTCAAAATATTTTTCCTAATAAAGATATGTAATTAAAAAAATGAGGGGCACGAATTTACTACCAAATAAGTGACTTGAAGGCTTGAGTCATTCAGGATTTGTCTTTATTTCTTCCATAGAAGCTAACTTTGAGCTTTGTGTGTGGTATACAATGAATAACTATTTGTAGAATTAATATTTTTTTCCTCTTACATATTTTAAAAGCTGCTCTTTTCCATTGAGTCTATTTTTGTACATGGTGGGGATTTTGAGAAGTATTCCCTCTTGGATCATCTGATCTATTCCCAGACTGTTGGTAGAGTTGATTTTTATTATTCCTAATTTACCCCTGATGGATGAGTGTCGAGTGCTACTTTGAATATCATTGGTAAAGGTGAATTCATTATTTCTCTTGCAAAAAAAAAAAAAAAAATACAGCGTGAAAGAGCAATGCTCAGTTTCATCATGCACCACTGTCCTCCCACTTCACTGTACCTCCCTCCCACTAGCCTCCTTGCAGTTCCTCAAACTGAGCTTTTTCTTGCCTCAGAGTTTTCACATACATAATCCTTCAACTGGAAGTCTCTTCTCCTCACTGTCAGGCTTACTCACCCATCCCTAAGGTCTCAGTCTAAATGCCATTTTTTCAGGGAGGTCCCCATTTTATACTCCCTTCTACTACCCTATACTTTTTCTTCACAGCACTTATCACAGTTGTAATTAACAAATACCCACATAAATGTGTATATAGTGTCTCTTGCTTTCTAGACTGTAAGCCAAAGCTCTCCATTTCTTTTTATCCAACACCTAGCACAGTGTCTGGCACAGTTGTCCTTAACACTCTATTCTTTGAAAATAGTTGAATAAATAAATAAATATTTTGTAAATTTGACTTAAATGAACAGCTGAGAACAATGAGATTCCATAGGACTTCATCATTTTGTGCTGAGCCATTCTTCCTCCCTTCTCTCTATTGCTGCTTACCACGCATTTAAATTCTGTCTAGTCATTGTGGTATTCCTAGAGGTGCAAGAATCATTATTCAGTTGGGCGACTCCTCATGACTCCATCAGGATTCTAACTTCTGCAAGTTTTTCAACTGCCAGTCATTTTCCTATAGCAGCCTTGGATGTCCCTTCTAGAGCATCCAAGGTATTGTTTAAAATCACAGACCACGTGTTCAACTGAACTGACATTATCATGATATTTCCAGTATTTTGAACTAGTAGGAGATGGCTGTCATCATCCACACGCTCACACAAAAATTACGACTTCCTCATTTTAGTCGAGTGGTATTTGGACCATCCCATCATCTTTAAGCATGTCCTCCCTTGCAGTGTGACTGACAGACCGAGGTTCTCTTCTTGGCCACCGTAGGTGTTAAATGAAAAAGATATGAAAGATTCTAGGCTAGTAAGGATGAGAGTAAGGAAATTAACATTTATTGAGCACATAGTATGTGCCAGATACGGTACAAA
Source organism: Globicephala melas (assembly GCF_963455315.2). Lineage (NCBI taxonomy): Eukaryota > Metazoa > Chordata > Mammalia > Artiodactyla > Delphinidae > Globicephala > Globicephala melas. The sequence goes on along the minus strand of NC_083323.1, from coordinate 94,195,171 downwards.
TATATCCTCTCATTCAATCCTCATGACAACCCTGTGAGGTAGGTAGTATCCCCTTTTCACGCATGAGGAATCCCTTTTCTGACAACCTAGATTGCCTCTTGAATTTTTCTGTTGTCATTAGCTTTCATTTATCTACTGTTATTCTCCCTCTTGGAGAGATTTTGGCAACTGTATAACCTGAAAAGCCTACTTTCACTCAATAAATATGAATTTAATGAAATAAGTTTCACAGTAGATCACTGGATGATTGAAAATGGGAAGCTATCATCCTTCCATCTCAGGTTACATCCTTTTCTAGCCCTTTTAAAGACGTCCTTGCCTACTAAGCACTTTTGCTTGACTTCCATATTTCCCATTTATTAAATAAACAGTGTATTCATCATCGAACCAATTGACCCTCTGGGCTCAGTCTCCCTAGTCTCATAGGGGCCAGGAAGCCAGACTGTTGAAAAGTACATGTTGAATGTTCTTAATCATGAAATGACCCCGCCAGCTTCTAGTTAAAATAGTACCAACAGGGTTCACCTACCTCAGAATTAGATCAAAGGGGACCATATTTCTCCTATATACACCTTAGGGGGAGCTCAGAAGTCTTCCTTAATGGTTCTCCTTCAGCCCTGCATGAACGGACCAGGAATGAAGTCCTGTGTGTCCTTCCTCCCCCTTCTCTCTGAAGGATGACCTTGGTCCTCATCTATACTCCTGAGCAAGTAGAACCTTCAATTTTCTTCTCATCAACTCCTTTATCAGCTTTCTCTTCCCTCATTTGATTCCAATTTTCTGGACCTTATAATAGTCTAGATAAAAGCATGTTTCAAAGGAAACCAGCCTGTGGTGGGAGGGACCAGCTTATCTGTGCCATGCTGCGACAAACACTGCAGACTTGTAAAACCTCCCTTGCATTGACACGGTCCATCCCATCTACCCTGCATCTTCAGGACTGGGATAACAGAAATGAAACTGTACTGCTCAGTCTCGAGGGTATATGCTGCGTGCAGCCTCATCTAGCATCATTTCAGGTTTCTGGGGAAATGTGTAGGGGAAGATGCAGGATCCATGTCCCGTTCCTCCCTTTATGTCCCACTGGAAAGTCTTGTCTCTGTTCTTGGAGGAATTGGTTCCAAGAGTATATGATCTCCCCAAAATGTGTGCTGCCCCAGGATCTTCAAAGGATGCTATAGCTATAGGAGAGACTCTCCACGCTGACGCCTGCCACAGCTGCGTACAATTCAGGCACCACCAATTCTGGTACTTGCAACACAGCCTTGTCATTGGCAGTTCGAGCGGCAGTTTCTAGGCGTGAGTGTAGCTCTCTAAGTGAGGGGCGGCTGTCCTCACTCCAACGCCAGCAGGACTTCATGAGACCGTACCTGAAAGGAAAACAAGAGAAACAAGAGAAACTGTCTCATCTCCTAACAAACCTTAACAAAAGAAACCTATGAGTCTTCAACCTACTTCTCACTGCTGTGTCCCACATGCTTCCCAGAGAATACTGTTCCTTCTCATCCTCCTAATGCTAAGTCTCTTAATATCATCTTCTCAACAGGACCCTTTTTATAAAAGGAATGACTAAATATTTCTTAAACTACAATCAGTATGACAGAACAGGTTTTTTTTTCCATTAGATTACCAAAAACTCTTAAGTGTTTTCATCTTACATGTTATTAATTTGCATCATTCCAAACCATTGCTATAACTTATCTACCAGTATGAGCTACATTACAGCAAGGAAAATAAGAAGGTATGGAATAATACGATTCATACTAATTTCAGATAATGTAATTAGATGGTTCCTTCCTTTAATCCAGGTCATTTCCCCCCTTTATTACTTAGCTTCTCCAGGAAATTGCCTTAATCGAGATAGAAGTACTTACCACCTTTAATCTGTCTTTGCTTCAATCCAGTTTCTAGAGAATTTACAACATAGCCTGTTTTCAAACACTCTTCATCAAGTCTCATTCCTGCCCAAGAACCTACAGTGATTTACCACTGCTCACCATATAAAGTCAACATCCCACCCCCTAGCTTCTTAGCATATAGTTCTTGCCTAACTGAAGCCCTCTCCTCCTGACAAGTCAGTGTCTTGCTGTGCCCTAGATGTGGTTAGTAACACCCAACTCTGTCTTTGCTCATGCTCTGCCCAATTCCTTGAATATCCTTTCCTACAGATTTAAGTCTCAATTCCTTTCCTTATAAACCTCAGCATGCACTGTGTTTCCCACACTCTTTAATGTTGTACGATGAGACTTTGTAGAAGATGCTATTTTAATAATACTGCTAATGTTTTACCAAGAACTTACTTATTATAAAGGGCATGGTAGGGGAACTTAACATGCATTATTTCATTGTAGCCTCACAATAATTTTGATAATAATTTATACCTATTTTAAAATAAGTACACAACGCACAGTAAAGTAGTAGGACTAGGACTGAACGTGTGTCTTTCTGACTCTGTGAGATGAATCTGAGCTTTTAACCATTCTACTTATTGCCTCAAACTTTATGTTGATTTTCATGTTGTTTCTAACATCCTTCTTCAAGACCAGGTACTTTATCAGTTAAATGTCTCTCCCCAGTATCAAGGACAGCCTTTTATACACATAAAGCCTATGAGAAATATTTGTCAACAACTCCATTCTAGTATACCCAGCCAGTATCACTATACTGTGTGTATGTGTGTGTATATACACATAAAAATATATGTCAACAGTTATGATATTTAACAGTTTTAACATGCTTGATGCTGTAACTGTTTAATGTTGGGAAACCCAGGTGCTGGAAATTTACCCTTTCAGTGCTGAAAAATTTACAAAATAGCAACAACTTTAATAGAAATGTATATTAATATATTAACTCCTGTCTTCTTAAAAATAATTTAACCTTTTCTTATGTTCTATAACAACCTTTTTTTGTACTTTATTGGTTATAAAATTCTGAATGTAATTTTGAATTTTTCCATTTTCTGCCTCTACGTTAGTTCACCAACTGTCCCTTTCTGCTGACAATTTGATATCCTCCTCCTCCTGCCTCATTTCTTCTCACCCCCACTTTTGGTTGGCTTCCAACATGCTTAGAACTGGGAAAACAGATAATCAATATGTTTTTAAGTTAAATATTAAATAGGAACCAGTGAGTAACTGTAGTGCAATGGATTTTATGACAACTATATTAGAACTGAAGCCAGTAGTCTCTAACTGAGACTGACATTTAAATAGATAAAACACTACTGTATTTGCATTGGATTTGGTCTATTTTAAAAGCTTCCAGAAGAACTAAGCTTTAACAATGTTAGCAAACTTAAATTTCTAACATAGTACTCAGTGGTTGCCTCAATATTTTGTGTGTGTGTATGTATACACACATACATATGATATACATATACGTGTACATCGTATATGTGAGCAGATGTGTTTTACTGCAGAGGTTTGGTTTAGGGTTGTACATTAGCACACAAAGGACAGCTGAGGGTCATCTGAGCCACTTTGAAAGGAGCACGACTGATGAAGAGCAAAAAAAGATTTTAAAAACCATTTACATGGTGTGTGTGCAGCTACTGGGTCTCTTCATGATTTTCCTTCTTTGGAGATGCTGTAGGATGCTGGTAGGAGGAATTTCAGGATATGGAGGTGCCCCTGTTGGTATGGAAAGAATGAGAGTAGTAAGAGAACTTAAGGGTCCTCAGAATATAAAGTATAACTAACACTACTCTCCATCCACCTGGGCTAATTACCTGCAAAAGTATAGCCATAGAAAAACTAATAGATATAATTGCTCCCTGGTGATCAAGTAAGGATATAGCTTAGAGAATTTTGGAAAAAAAGAGATGGGGGTGGGTACTGATAGCTTAGCAGAACGTTGAGTGTTTAGGAAAGTAACAAAATAAAGCAAAGTGAGACATAAGATAATCTGCCCTCTACTTCCCAAACATGAGAAGGTGCTATAGTTTCTCCATCAAGTGGATTAATAAATCTAAAGACAATATTTTTATGTTTATGCAAGATCATCCTTGGAATCATCCTTGGATTTTAATACCTCCCATGGAATTGGTAAAGTGTTGAGGGAAAGAAAGAGAAAGAAAGCAAAAGAAAGTTAAAAACAGAAGAGGGAAGGAGAGAGAGAGGGAGGGAATCAAGACATTACAAGACTATCTCAAAAATCAGGATTCTATGTCAACTCAGTTCAACCTTCAGAGATTGTACCGAAACCCCTTCTCACAGCAAATGTCATCCACCACCCAAATAAACATCCTTGTATATTTTTGTATAGGTGCACACTACTTTGGGGATCCTCCTTACCTAGAGTCACCATCTCGTAGAGCAGTATCCCAAAAGACCAGCTGTAAAAGAAACAAGGCCATGGATTTAATTTCTATTTCTGCCTTTCGTAAAGACAGCTCACTTAAGTACCAGAGGCCTTCAGTAAGAACCCCATTACAAAGGCAATGAAAGGGAATCAAGGGTGACTGATACAATAAGCAATGAGGTAGTGCCATTAGAAAGCATTTCTGTCCAATCCCCTTAGAATCTAATCTATTTGAGTACTGAATTTATGTCTCCTTTTTTCTATATTACACATTAATAGATATTTACCATTATTTGCTAAATTGTGAGTGTTTGTGCAAACATGCAAACATATTCACCCAAACATACAGAAATTCCCCTCTGCATCTTTTTCATCCTTTCCATTTCTCCCTGCTGAAATTCTAGCCTTTATTCTTAGCTCAAGGCCAAGCAAGTTTTATCATTTATCTACTATTTCCTCAGTAGATCTAATTGCCCAAACCTAGGAAAAATATTAACATAACAAGTTTTATACATAATTGGAGTAGGCATTTGCCTAAGCAATATGATTCAAGAGATGTATATTTCACTATTCTATAATATCATCATTAAATGAGCAATATTTCCCAGTTAAGCCCTCAAAGCTCCCAGACCTCTATTTAAAAGGAGATGTCAGCGAAACAGCAATGAAATAAAAAAGCAGTCTTCTGGGGACTTCCCTGGAGGGCCAGTGGTTAAGACGCTGCACTTCCATTGCAGGGGGGCATGGGTTCTATCCCTGGTCAGGGAACTAAGCTCCCACATGCTGCGTGGCACAGCCAAAAAATAAATAAATAAAATTAAAAAGCAGTCTTTTAATTGACTGACCACATCAACTGATGTTCTAAATTTCCCCCGCAACTCATAACATTCATGGCTAGTAAGATACTCTATATTATGTTTATGTGCTCCTCCGAGCAGTTGAGTTATATGGCTACCAAAAGTCAATCGCAGTTCTTTACAATCCTGTTTATGCCAATCCTACATGTAACTGTAATTATGTAAGCAATTAAATATTACGTAAGCTGATTAAATATACATGCCCAAAGCATTAGCTCCCTGAAAACTAGATTGAATGCTCTGAAAATATTCTGTAAAACCAAGCTGCTAAAAAGAAAGTGTTGTCACATTGCGTGGGTGAGACAACTGTAGAAAACTGGGAAAAAATTAACGAAGTGTCTGTAGTCAAACTGCGTCACAAGCGTTTTCAAGTTTCCCACTCTATTTAGAGTCATCCCAAACGGAAACTCAAAAGTAATTCATTATGGATGCTACTTATACAAGAAACACAACACGTAACTTCATTTAGCACAGCAGGTCTATCCCCTTGGCCCTCCTCCAAAAGACTGATAATTAAATATCTATTTATATGTTTTAAGTTAAAATAAATTGAGTATACACACACATAGGTACTTATTTTAATAAGTCCTAGTTTAACTAAACTTTTGATTAAGAGGACCTACCTCTTTCAGATAAAACTAGATACACAGATAAAACTCCACCAGATTAAGTCCTCAGATACTAGCATGAATAATCTATTCACTTTTTTTCTCTCCTAATTAAGGTTTCTAATCTAACACAGAGGGAATACTTCAAAAGGCACTAAAAGGACTGCAGGCAGATGCCAAGTAGGAGCTCTGCCACATAACACGCATTTTTGCTTGAGAGGCTGACTTCTCAGTAGACATTTCATGTGGAGACATAATTGACAATAGACCCAGTCATGTTCATGAGCTGGAGGACACCTGGGTCGAGAAAGGAAGAAATCCATAGGGCAGGGCAGGAACAAACCATACATGTCTCCTTTGATGCCAGCTGGTCTCAGCAGAAGCCGTTCTGGGGCGAGCCACTTGAGAGGTACGATGCGAGTAGACGAGATGGCCCCTCGGGAGTGGACTTCATAAGCCAGGCCCAGTCCGCAGAGCTTAGCAGTGAGATCACACTGGATCAGGATATTCCTGGCTGCCACATCCCCATGGAACAGATGCTTATCCTGGAGAAATTCCTGTCAACATGAGATCAAAGATGGATCAGCTCTCTGAGGTCATGGCTTAGGTCACAGATAAAGAGAAACAAACCCTTGAAAAGAAAAGTATATTTTCTACTCTGAACAAGCCTCATTAATAATGACATATCGCTTCCAAGTATTTATTAATTTTTTAATTAATTTTTATTTATTTATTTTTGGCTGTGTTGGATCTTGGTTGCTACACACGGACTTTCTCTAGTTGCACTGAGCAGGGGCTTACTGTGGTGGCTTCTCTTGTTGCAGAGCACGGGATCTAGGCACGCGGGCTTCAGTAGTTGTGGCACGCGGGCTCAGTAGTTGTGGCTCTTGCGGCATGCGGGCTTAGTTGCTCCACAGCATGTGGGATCTTCCTGGACCAGGGATGGAACCTGTGTCCCCTGCATTGGCAGGCAGATTCCTAACCACTGTGCCACCAGGGAAGTCCGGCTTCCAAGTATTTATAATGAATCAGACATGTTTGCATTGTGTTTAAGATTAGCAAACTGATACAAATACTTCATTCCTTTTTTAAAAAAATTAAAAGACTTTTTTTTTAAAGAGTTGTTTTAAGTTGACAGCAAAATTGAGTGGAAAATCCAGAGCACTCCCACATCCCTTCCCTCCCACTTCATAGTCTCCTCTATTATTAACAACTAGCATCAGTGTGATACATTTGTTGCAACTGATGAACTGATACTGATACACTATTTTCAACTGAAGTCCAGAGTTTACTTCAGGGTTCACTTTTCGCATACATTCTCTGGGGTTTGACAAATGATTTACACATTTTGGATACGTTGATATACCCTTATATTTTTGAAGACACATGTATTAGTAAATACACTAGCTTTGCTTTAAAACAAACAAATAAAGCTTAGCAAACAGCAAATAATCCAAATAACATTTGTACTGGGTTTGGAAATTATAATCTCCTACTCTGACCCTGACCCTGGCCTGATTTTCCTCTCAGATAGGACCCAGCTAGACAAGGGGAAGGAGAGTAGGTTTCAAGTTTCTAGCAGCAGTCTCCCAAACAGGGTAATATATACATAGCAAAGTTGAGTGTCATAATAATAAATTTATATACAGTTTTACATCATCTCATTTTGTCCCTAAAATAACTAGATGAGGTGAGTTAGGGAAGTAACTTTCAGATAAATCTAAATGATTATATAAGGTCACACTGGTACTAAGTGGTAGTGACCAGAACCCAGTATTCTAATTCATAGGAAGTACTACAAATTCTACTAATACTTCTCAGGCCAGGCTGCAAACCAGAATTGCCTGAGAGATTTATAAATTCATAAGGTTTTCTCTCTGGATTTACTTAACCAAAATCTAGGAAGAGGGACCTGATAATCTATCTTTTTAAGAGGTATCAAAATGATTATAGTACAGCCAAGAAGACATTTGAGAACCACTGCACCTGAATGACACTGATGTGTTGAAATCATTTCCCCCAACATCAAGGTGTTCAAGGCATACAGAGATGCTGAAAAACTATACATGACTGAAGCGCTAGAGACTGAGGTCTATGATTACTAAACAAGAATGGTGTGAAAAAATAAAAGGTGAAGGTGGTAATTTCCAGTCATTGATGGTGAAGCAAACAGTGACTAGCAGGGATTTTTTTTGTTTTTTGATTTTTTAGTTTTTTGTCTCAGGTGAGGTCTCAGAACAAAGATATTATACTGTAATGAGAAGAATTGAAGAATGTACTGATCTTGAGGTTGTTAAAAGTTAGAAAAAATAGTATGATATTGCCTTATACCTGGTAACCTTGGGCTCTCAGGAATGCTCCAGTGTGATCACTGCATCTCTATGGGGCACCCCTGCAATTATGGTTCAGAATACAAGGTAAGCTCTGTCCTGACACCCTAACTTTTTATTGAAGTATAGTTGATTTACAGTGTTGTGTTAGTTTCAGATGTACAGCAAAGTGATTCAGATATATATGTATATATATGTATATATATGTATATACCTATATATATATTCTTTTTCAGATTCTTTTCCATTATAGGTTATTACAAGATATTGAATATAGTTCCCTGTGGTATACAGTAGGTCCTTGTTGTTTATCTGTTTTATATATGGTGTGTATCTGTTAATCCCAAGCTCCTCACTTATCCCTCCTCTCCCCTTTCCCCTCTGGTAATCATAAGTTTGTTTTCAATGCTGTGAGTCTATTTCTGTTTTTTAAATAGTTCATTTGTCCTGATACCCTAACTTTTTTTTTTTTTTTTTTTTTTGCGGTACGCAGACCTCTCACTGCTGTGGCCTCTCCCGTTGTGGAGCACAGGCTCCAGACGCGCAGGCTCAGCAGCCATGGCTCACGGGCCCAGCCGCTCCGCGGCATGTGGGATCCTCCCGGACCGGGGCACGAACTCGTGTCCCCTGCATCGGCAGGCGGACTCTCAACCACTGCACCACCAGGGAAGCCCCTGATACCCTAACTTTATCAAGGAAATATACCAACTAGGCCATCCAAACACCATAGTTAACATTTATTTGTATGATGTGCTCTCTCCCTTGCTCCATGAGAACTTCAACTAACTTTTTCTCACTTCATCACCTCTTTTTTCCTAAGCTTTCTCTGATTCCTTTTATATCTCTTGTATATTTCATACCTCAAGGTAGCAAGATATATCAAATACTAAAATAGTAGCTTCACAGAGCCCTGATTTTCCGTAACTAATTTTAAACACAATTATCTAAATAATTTCATAGGAATAGTCATCTAAATTTCCTGAGTAATTCTGGTAAAGGTAACTTTTTTTTTTCTTAAACCTTGAGTTCTTTCTCTTCCCTGT